>NW_028277113.1:23755000-23862500 GCF_059951505.1 Python bivittatus | reverse complement strand
AGTGGTGTTTCAAAGTGTGATGCCTTGCCATGCAAATCAATAATTTCCACCCTTAGATGCACTGTATGGTTGTGCAAAGCATTTGGAGGAGTCCTTCATTCATGGCAGTACTATGTATGCAGGGTCTCTCCTTGAAGTATCAAGGTGACTGTTCCCTCCTAAAGGTTTAGCATGGCAGAAATGTCTTCTGTGCATGAAGACTCATGTAGAAATAACTGGGAAAGCCCTTAAAGTGGTTGCATGAAACCTCTGATAGAACACTGCTATCTTGAGCCTTCATGACATGTTTGTTCATGAGCCTTCATGACATGGCTTGTTCAGATGATCTAATTTTATAGGCATCTTTTGAAGCCAAGAACTGCATTGCAAATTTTTGGAAAAAGGAGAAAAAGAAGGGATAACCACGCATGACTTTGAAGCAGATGGCCAAGGTTACACTCAACAAAGTAAGCAAAAAAGCCCTCAGTAAAGCAGAGCTGCTAGATCATAGTCTGAAATAAGCCCAGGATGCATATTGAGTTAAATCTAGATTTAATTCTATTTAAAGGCCTCTCTGAAGGATTTGCATAGTCTTCCTATTTAGGCTAAAACACACAAAAGAATGTGTAGCATTGCATGAAAAAAAAATCTATCACAGATTGATACAAAATAAGACTTTTACAAAAGTTGTCTAAACTGGAAATAGACCGACTTTTCTACTCTAAGTTTGTATTTAAGGTGGAAAATTAACCTTTTATTCTCAGTTCCACTTCAGGCCTTAGTATAAATAGTGGGCATCCATAGGGAGAGGCAATTGAGGGGCAACTGACAAAACATGCATCACAACGTTGCAATGCAAACTCCACCCCTTTTGTACTGGTGATGTCAAGGCAAGCACATAATGGGTGAAACTGGTCTCATGTTGTTATAACTTGTCATTCTGATGAAACCTCCAAGTTGGAGAAACGAATTGGACCGTTTGTCCAACCATACCAAGATTAACCACACTAAGACTGATAATGGGTACAATTCAGATAACCTATAAAATAGTCCTTCTCTCCATGCAAAAGCTGACTGGCATAGATACATTTTATTTTATGGAATTTTACATATTCAGTTTTGACTATTTTGTACAGACATATTTGGATTCAGGCTATTAAACTGATTTTAAAAGCTCATTTTTTAAAAAATCACCCACATTAGTAACTTATGTTGAGTTAGACCATGGCAGCTGTAGCTCAGCTGTGTCTAAAACTTTCGAGTCATTGTCATCATCATCATCATCATCATCAAGGTGCAGAATTTGGAGCTAGAAGGGAGCAAATTATATAAAACATCCATAATTTTTACACTGAGCATCCAGCATACATAAATCTACATCCAAATTCTGGCAGATTAAGATTTCTAATTTAATATCTAGAAATGACTATCAACTAGGAATTGATAACTCTTCCAATCTACTGCAAATCACCCAGAGATTTATCCACAGATCCTGATCTAACCTTTTATCCACACTGTCTACAATGAGCAGTAGTAGCTCTCTAGAGGTATGAAATTTAATTTTTTTCTGGGTAAACATTGGTTCTGCTGATATGCATTCATCCTTCTCCAAGGAATGGCATTGGTGTGATGTAGTGCATGGTGTCTTATCTGCAAAAAAAATTGTGCTATAGGAATATGTGTGTGTGTGTGTGTGTGTGTGTGTGTGAAAGTATTTATAATGCTATTGCTTCTTTAACATCAAAAGATATTGATGGATGGGATGCCTGTGATCAATGCTTGACAACAACTTTATGGTTTCTTTGCCATGTATTAAGTATGGTTTATATTTAGAAGGTTCCATTTATTGTGTTGATCTTTCCACAACACTTTTATGGCTTTGCAGGTCTGTGGCAGCTGTAGCCAGTTTCTGTATATTGAGTATTGCCTTCCATTCTATACTGAAAAAAATAAATTATGCTGAAAAATTAAAGCTTTGCAGACTAAATTATTTAGATAATTTAAATGAAATAACTTTTGTTCTGTTCTGAGGCATATCAGAGTGAAACTATTTTAGAAATCTACAAGACTAAAATTTGACATTTGATTTGCCCTCTTGCAGCATTTTAAACTGTGATGTAAATTACTTAGGAACAAGCCTTTCTTCCATTTTCTCTTTTCAAAATGTAATACAGCTAAATGACAGAGATTAATTATTGAAGTAATTACTGTTGGAAAGGAAAAGGACAGTTGGATGAGACATGATGATCTCTCTCATGATGACCAACTATTTCTTGACAATTGTGCTTTAATTCCTACAATGATTATTCTTTGTGGCAAAACCTATAAGAACATGGACACACTCATATTGACACATTTTTGCTCAATAAGAAACTTTAGAATGAAGTAATTATAACTGGCATATCTATGTCTATATATCTGATTTTCTCCTTTGTAATATTTGTATAGATGTTAATGACCCATAAGTAAATGCTCCATTTTGGATCCACGTTCATTAGAGTTGTTGGTAGCAATTCTCATTCCACACTGTATACGTTTTCTCCTTCTCCTTATATTTTATTGTCATTGGCAGAGATGTACCAGTATTTACATTGATGTGAACTGTCCAGTCTTTGGGCATACTATGCTTTCATGGTAGTAAGTTCAGCTGCAATGAAAGGAGGGGTTTTTTTTTTTAAGATTGTTCTTACTGGTCATTATAGACTCAGGAGTCTTTGCTGAAAAGTATTAAAAAAAAAAATACTAGGATAAGATTCATTGGATCCTTGGTACTCTATCCAAAAACAAGCTTAATAAATACTATATTGATCAGATTTGTAAATATCAGATATTACAAATATTACATAAGCTTCCTTGTATGCCTTTCCCTCACTGAGTGCTTTCCAGGTATGTTGGGCTAAAAATTGTAGCATTCTCTTCCTGCTTGTCAAATGAATACCCATGCTGGGAATTCTAGAAGTTGTAACTCAGACACATTGGGAATTCACAAAGTTGGGAGACAATGTTCTTAATAGGTTTGAAAATATGTATAGGAAAGAAGAACCAGGTATCATTTAATACCTCACCATATTTTAGTTCACATCCACAGGTCTGTCCTTTCATTTGCAGGATGGTTTTATGTTCTAATTATTACTCTTTACAATAAATATAAAATCAACTACAGTGGAACCTCGGTTTACGAACTTAATTCGTTCCGTGACTCTGGTCGCACCCCGAATTGGTCGCACCCCGAAGCAAATTTCCCCATAAGGTTCAATGTAATTACCATTAATCCATTCTGGCGTGGAGGACAGGGAGGCAGCTATTGCTTGGAGGGAGAGTCCCCCTCCCTACGACCACGTGTCAGGGGCAAAAAATGGCCGCGGACCACGTGTCAGGGGTGGAAAAATGGCCCCGGACCACGTGTCAGGGGTGGAAAAATGGCTGCGGACCACGTGTCAGGGGCGGAAAATGGCCGCGGACCACATGTCAGGGGCGGAAAATGGCCGCGGACTACATGTCAGGGGCGGAAAAATGGCCGCGGACCGTGTCACGGGAGGGAAAATGGCCGCAGATCCGGTTCATAACCCGAGGCGGAGTTCGCAAACCAAGGTAAATTTTTGCGGTCGGAGCTGGTCGTAACCCGAAAAGTTCGTTAACAGAGGCGTTCGTAACCCAAGGTACCACTGTATTTTTCTTCTAATAATCTATAACTAAAACTGCTTATCTCTTGTTGACGAAGACCCTTTCTAACAGTTACAAATCTTTAGGACCATCCGTCAGGAATTTCTGAAAATGTATTGAACCAGTGGGGCAAGTTCAATGGAAATTATTTCTTTGGACTTCATAAAGAAAGAGTGAAATTGACATACTCAAGTTCTAAGGAAGTGGGACACAACTAGACAAGATCATAAGAAGACTCAGCTTAGGACATATTAGTTCCATCATTTTTCTACTTTAAACTACTTAGAAAGATGTGGAGAAATTGGCTTGATTTGCATTTTGTTTTAGTTTGGACCCTCTTGTTTCATTTTGTTTGCATTTTTAACTATTTTAATCTGATATTATACTTTGTAAGTCACCCAGAGTCCGCTCAAGTGGGCAACTTTATTAGATTTCATTAATAATAATAGCCTAATTTTCACTTCTCAAACCTACACACACCAAGATAGTTGTACACCAAAATCCAGTATTTTAAATATTGAAAAAAAATAATGCAAGAATATACATATTGGAAAAATGTATCTAATAAATGTGTATGATAAGGAAATGTACATTAAGAACAACTTACAAAGCTCCACATTCAATTCATGTAGAATGCATGTGCGAGAGCAAATGCCTACCAAATGTATATATTCAGAGAAATATGCACCCAAACGCATGGAAATATTCACTTTAAAACATCCCACAAAGGCAGTGAAGCAAAACAAATTTAAGATTACAACAGTGAGAATATGAGTGAAATCAAACTGGACAAACTTGCCCACCTCCCTTTGGAACTACTTTTTAAAAGCATGTGCTTTTTCTGTCTGTGTGGGCTTCTGTCAGTCATAAAGGCCCACAGGCAAAAACAGCTTGCTGCTTTGTAGCCCTGTATTGGCAGATACTTCCACTTCCAGTGCTGCTGGCATCAAATCTACCCAGTCTCTTGTCAGTAACACACAGATTTTGGGGTATTCCTTTAGGCTGGTAAAACTTTCCTCTGAAATTGCTGAAGCACCTGTGAGTATGCGTGTGTATTCGCACAAGGCTCCCTCCCTGCCTCCCTCCCTTTCCCCCCTGTATCTTCAGGCTCTACTGCTTCCTTCCAGGTGTCTTCGTCTGCATGATTTCATCTGTGCACCATAATCAACTTCCTTAATGAAATACGTAATTAACATATTATAATTGTGGTAAAGATGATTTTGACAGAAATCATTTTCCATATCTAATACTATGCTAATTTAATCTGTTTCTCACTTCCCGACATGACCTTTTGTGATTAAGTTTCATGGCAGGTTTGGTGTTTGTTTTTTTTATTTTGCCCGTGTGATGGATTGATTTATCCACAGTAGCTGAGACCCTTTCTAGACATGACTGTCATTCTCCTTTTCTGCCTTTTACATGAAAGAAGAACAAATTGGCAAAAATAGGGAAAATCCACCAACAGTAGAATACAAATAAGAAAAATATATCTTCAGTCTGATATGAGACTGCAAGCTGCAAGTACTAACTGCTTAGTAATGAAACAAAGATGATGAAAAATATGACAGGATCCACATGGCACACCAAAACATGATTTAACCATGGTTTGCTGATTCATAAACACACTGGCTGATAGATCTGAACCATTGTTTACCAGTCACAAATGGTGGGTTACACATCACACTAAACCAAAATCAAATAAACCATATTATCACAGGGGAACATGTGAGTCCAGTCTGTAAGACCCCTGCTGGATTAGATCAAAGACCTACATAGTCCAGTATTCTGTTTCCCATTTTGACCAAACAAGGAGTTCACAATATGAAGGCTCTCTTTAGAGATATATTTTTTTAGATTTTGCAAGATCAAAACATCTCAAGCCAGAAATGATCTAGTCCACCCTCTGAATAATCATTCTGAACTCATCTGAAGTCTTCTGACATAAGAATAGTTCATACTGACCCTATTGAAAGTGTTCCAACTTTGAACTAGGTCATTCTGATTGAAAAGTAGAAGTTGGAATGGCCTGGGTTGATGTTAGGCCACTCTGAAAAGGACAGATTAAGTCTTTTTCTGTCACAAGAATATTTTCCTTTTTTATTTATATAATTTTTATTAAAGATTTTTTTAAATGTCACCAGAATACTTCCAATGAAGTTGGAACCCCATTCCAGCACTGGACCAGATATTTCAGGGTCAAAGTGTGTTTTGCTAGAGCTTCCAGACAATGGGCTGGAAGAATCTGTACCACCACTAGATGAAAGCAAAGTGTTAGAGTTTTCTGTTTGTCAATGCTGAAGTCAGTATTCATTTATATTTCTTACATCTGGTAGCTCTAGTTTTTCACATTTCTTTTTGAGATTTGGTTATGGGTTCCATTCATTTTATTTCCAACAACTCATGTTGAGAGACCATTTTAGATAACAGCCCCTGAAAGCATTTTACTTCATGAATTTCCTACTTTTAAAACCATATCAGATACTAAAGTCCATAGTTTAACATGGAGTTTATGGACCAATATTTTGTCTCTCTTGAATCAGCCACTATTGATTTTAATATTATGAGAAAGAAACAAAAAACTGGTTTCTACTGTTCATTTTTGCTTATACCTTTTATCATGTCTCCCTTTTTTTGGTAAAATAAATAGACTAATAAATAGGATTATTACTATTCTAAAACTGTGATCATTTTGCTTGCCCTTTTCTGTATGTTTCCCAATTTTACTGTAGTAATTTGTGGCCTGGACAACTATTTTTGTAAAGGCAGCAATCTGTTTGCTGCTGGGAATCATGTGATTTGCAATCATTTTAGATCCAGAAATGTTGTAGGATAGAGTGTTATTTAGGCTGTACTGTGCTGCAGAATAAAACTATTCCCATCAAGAGATCTTGTTGCTGATTCAGAATATAGAGTACCAACCTGTATATTACTTGCTTTTTATATTACTGTTTTGTAGTTTTTATTGTACGCTGCCCAGAGTCACTTTTTCATGAGATGGACAGCAATATAAATGCAATGAATGAATGAATGAATGAATGAATGAATGAATGAATGAATGAATGAATGAATGAACTTTAGCATCCTTTTTGAACTGCAGCTTTGAGTAATAGCACAGTGTAAGCATCATATGGAATGTGACAACTCTCCCTTACAGGTTTAGTGCAGGCAGAACTGGAACATCAGTTGAAGGAAATGGTCTTCTATCCCATGTTTTGGGTTGATTTTGATCGTTAGCAATCTAGAATATTTTGTGAGTTGAAAGATGGGGGGTTAAATTGAAATAATAAATGAGGAGATGATTATACCTTAATTTGTTCCATCACAAGTAGTAATTCAATTTATTCTTGTTCCAGATAGTTCTGTTTTCTTTAGTAGAGTCCTGTAATACTCTGGCCTCATTCAAAACAACATGAATGCTGAGTAAATTAAAATGTATATCTAACATTTCTGCTAGTGCAACTCAGAAATGTTAGAAAATTAAGATCTCCAATGGTTTTTGGCCAAGTAAGCCAAAAAGTTCCATTTTTTAAAAACATGAAATTTCCCACAATGTGAATCATTAGAAATAGAAAACATATGGATACCATCTTTATCATCATCATCATCATCATCATCATCATCATCATCATCATCGCTGTTGTTGTTGTAATTTTCAATGGGACAGAGAAAAAAATGGAGGTCCAGTCAGAACCCTACAATCTAACCTTCACCTCCACTGTTTGAGGCATTCACATCTCTCGAGTGTTAGGATTAAAATTAAAAAGCTCTACCTGAAAAAGATAGTGAGTTACATTCATTATAGCCCAACGTGCTTATTGCAACTGAATGTAGCAACAGCACAAGAAAGTTATTACAATAAATGCTCTTCTTTTAATCAGATCCATCTGTTTCTCATTTAGATTATTTTAACTCTTTTTTAAATTTAATTTTTACATTTATTTGCACTTTTAAACTACAAATGACATTTCACAGCAATTGACATTTACAATGTAAGTCTTACAGAGCAATCCTACATATATCCTACTCAAAATAATTTCCATGGGATGTACTATAAATAAATGTAGTAACAGGTATGGAAACTTATCACCTTTCACATGTTGCTGAACTACAGCTCCCAACAGTCTGAGATATCATAGTCAGTGGTGAAGGATATTGACAGTTGTAGTTCAGCAAAATCTGTGGATCCAATTCTCTTTGCTACCAGATTTGATGCCTGGCACATCAGTGCTACTTTTTAGTGATGAAAGATTCCATTTCAGAATATTTCTAACACCTGATGCATCTTTTTTGCTGCAATCAGGGGAGGAGATTGTAATTTGGACTGCAACAAAGGAGAATTTGTATACAAGCCTCTTGGCTGGCATATGGTCAATCCCTGTATTTGTCAGACTGGATCCACTTGAAATCCTGATGCAGCTACATTTAGACCATACTATTGGCACAACCCACCTGATTTTCTGCAGGATTCCATCTATCAGATGGGATGTGGCAAAGTCACCATACCTTAAGCCTCTTAAGTGAGCTACAGTATATATGACACTTGACTGACAATTGAATTTGGGCTACTATTAACAATGTTCCTTGCTTCTAGATTTGAGGGAGATGATTTTGCACCTTTTGAGAGCATTCAAAAAGAATAATTCTGTAAGTGGCCTGGTTATTTGAACTTCCTGCCATTTATTATTTTTATTTATTTACAAGTTTAGCATAGCCACCCATCTTAAAACACAACTCTGGGGGCTCACAACAGCCATAAATCCCCCAAACCATAAAAACCATAAAACAAAAATGAAAAACCAAAAACTGATGCCTCAGTCATCTCCTAGGATTCCCCAACAACCAGCCACAGACATCATCACTCTACTTCAGCGCATAGGTAAATAGCCAGGTCTTGATGGCCTTCTGGAAGACTAAAAGGGCGGGGCCAGGAGGAACATGTTCACAAGGTAGGGGAAGCTGTGGAGAAGGCATATTTCATAGGTCCTGCTAGAAGGCAACATTTCAGGGAAGGGGCCCAGAGCAAACCTACCCTATCCAATCTGGTAGGATGGGCTGATACTGTCAGGGAGAGATGGTCCCACAAATAACTGCCATATTCTGTCTTTAAAGATTCACATATCCAGAAGTTTTAGGAATGAAGAATGCTATAATGAGAATATTCTTTAACAGTTTTAATTTATCAGATAGTAGTTATGATTCATTATGGGCAATGTTTCAGAAGAAGACGAGCATCTGAACATATATATCTCATATACTGCGTATGCCATTGCTTGAAGCAATATCTTATACTGTATGCTAAAGTATGGAGGCTCCAACACAGTTACAGGAGGTGAAATGAAGTTGAGCTTACTTCATAGCAGGATGGAAATCTCTTTAAGATTTGCAGGTTTTTGATGAAATTATGAGTCATGCTGAGGCAAATGCTTGTTGATACTCACAGCATAAGATGCTCTAAAAAGTTTGTTTTGTTTAATGCTATATTTATTATATGCCATCCTAAGCTCTTGGTAAATAGAAACAGCAGCTGATATTTTAAATCAATCAATCATAGCATGCTTGTTCTTAAGAATGAGTTCACAGCAATCATTTTGAGAAAACAAATCTATTTAATTTCATGTCTGGAAGTGGGAATTCTACTTCCTTGGATTTCTTTTTTCTTCTCTCTTTAGGAAAGAATCAAAGTTGTCTTTTGTATACCAAAAGCACTTCTGGGGAAAGGTGGTAGTAGAGGAGAAGTACTGAATCCATAGTCTAGTTTAGAAGATATGCTTTCTTCAACATTAGTGATGCCACTAATGAGTCAGTCTCCACTGCCCTTTGCCTCAGTCAGTGTCAGCTTATTGGGACAAAATGTGCCCCCTATTGCATTGCAAATAAAACCTAATCCAGGAAATATTTTTTTGTTTGTTTTTATTCTGAGACATTGTATTCCCCAGGATACATTGGAATTTAACTTACAAAAAGCATCAAAAATATAATTTGTGGATCTATCTTTCTAGGAAAGCTGGAAATTGTCCTACCCGGAGTTTGTCCAATGTCTGCACTTCAAATTTTCATTGGAAATGGTCTTCAGAGGTTCCAGACAGTCTTTCCCAGTCCTAATAAAGACTTCAAAGATTAAATTGGGATTGTTTTCAAGTGAAGTATATGCTCTACCACTGAGGTTTGGCTACTCCACCAATGAAGTCCACTCCTTAATCACTTACCCCCTTGTGATTATTATACAAGGCTTAAATCTACCACCCTTATTATTATTACCCAAGGTGCCTCATACCCTGCTCCACTTGTGTTCTTGATATATGGTGCATATGCCTTTTTATTTGATTAATACTTAAATCAATTAATCTCTTCTTCATCTAATTAAAAAAAGAGTTGTAGAACCAGAATAGGAAAGGAGCCATTTGGGGCATTAAACCCAGCCATTTGCTCAGTACAAAGAATTAAATTAAAGCATCTCAACACATCTCAAGTTCTTTCCATCTCTTTTATGACTAGATTTGTGAGTCTGGTTGAGTTTGTATGGAAAAAATATGAAACAAAGTTCTCACCACCATTCCAGGGATAAAGAAATGTGCAATGCTGGAACAAAATTGAGAGAAATGGAGGAAATGGACTCTACTGATTTTATATAGAAATCTCTTGCATTTGACTTTGTAAAATATAGCACAAGAAACACTGCTTTTATTTCATATTTTTCTTTTTGAAAGAAATAATTGAGATTTGTAGAGTGCCTTTGATGAGCATGGCCCCTACTAATTTTCTCATGTAAATCATATACTGTGTCACACATTTGACTATTATTTAATACTTGTTGAGGATTTATGTAAAAGAAACTCAGTGCCAAGCCTAAAATTGTTTAAATCTTTTAACTAGCTATTTTTTTTTTAATCTGAGTAGGAAAAAATAATCTTTAATGAACAACATATTTTGTACTGGAATGATATTCTGCCAATAGTTCTAGAACTACAGAGACTAGTGAGTCTGAATTTGCTGAAAACATTATATCACATTAAGGGAAGGGCATGAAACTAGTATACTTTTGAAAACCAGAACAATATATATTCTGCTTGATTTAAGTGAATGCATACAATATTTTTAAAAATGCTTGTGAGCAATGAGGGTGCTACATTCCTGTTGCTTGTCACAACATAATGACTTGGTTCCTGAAAACAGAACAGAAGGAAGCTTGAAAATCAGAAGTTTCTTGTTAATCCCTCCTGTTATCCCCTGAACTGGCTTCCAAAGGTTTTCTTGAGGGTTCAAGAGAACATGCCAAAGCAGGATTAGGTTAGAGTTCCATGCTCCACTATCCAGCAAAGACATTTTTATTTAAACCAATATTGTGCTTTCAAGCTGTTTTTATAGTCTCTCTTTGTTATTTAAATTAATTTTGATGGGTAGATTTTGTTCATTTTCTTATCAGTGTGATTTAATGTACTGTACATAATTTTAAAATATTAGGTTTTTATGTTTTAATTAACATTCTATGTTTTTATCTATATTTTATCACTGCTAGATATCTGTAGCAGTCTTGTTATTTGAAAGATGGAATATAATTTTAATTAATAAATAGTTTATAAAGTACAAGATCAGATTTGAACATGTGGCCTATGAATGGAATGCTGATGGTGAATCACACTCCAAAATTAAAATACACTTAAATTTAAGTAACTAAATGAAGGTAATATGATTACTCCCTGTTTATTTAATAACAAGTGTGCTATAAAGCAATGAATATAAATATACAGGTCTCTTGGGAGCAATTTATTTGTCTAAAAGTTGATGAAAGCAATACAAGCGAGAAGAACTTCATCTGTAAAAGGTTACCCTGCCTAATTCTGGATAATTTGGCGGTTTCTGTACTATCCTAGGGCCTCATTCCCAACTCCACCATCTTAAGGAAAAAATAATTGATTTATATCATTGGATATGTTTCTTAAATAATCATGCTAATCTGATTTCTGTTCATAACTAAATATTTATCCTACTTTTTTAGACTAGTTACTCTGGCTCAGCCTAACCCATCTCACAGGGCTGGTGGAGGAAATTAGTGTCCAATTATTAAATAAATGTGTTCATGGTCATCTGGTCACTCTAGGAACCATCAAAGACAGATGTGCTTATGGCAGCACCATGGTACTGCTATAACTGTGCCATGCTTTTTAAAGGTTAAGCAAAGCTGGAAAATATCTTCTGGTCTGGTAAACTGTTGTATGGATTTGGTTTTTAAATCCGTATGAGAAAACAATGCCAGACGGAATGCTGCTCTGCCAAAAGTTTGAATTTCCTCCCCCATCCCCTATTTTAAAGCCTACAAGAGAGGCTGTCATTACAAGATTTCCTTATGGGGTAGCATCCAAGCTCTAGTTCCATGTTTAGTCAACTGCAGTCTGATGAAGGAAAGTTTGCCTTTCATGATTTATATCCTAATTACTAGTGCCCCATTAAATCATAACATAAGACAAATTGATTGATAGTCGTGTTTGGTGGAAGAAGAAGAAACAAAGCATATTTCAAATATTCTTCTGTCATTATAGTTACTTCACCTCCTACCTGACAGATCTAAATGGGAAAGAAGTAGGCTTAAAGATTCCGTATATGGCAACAAAGCAACAATTGCCTGTAGCAATCATGCCATTAATGTAATGCCTGAAATGCTAAGCACACTTATATTTGAATGAAACAGTGATCACATAATGTGAACTGTTCATTTGGAACTGCTGCATATACTGTACTTTTGGCCCTTGTGTTTATGGTAGTTTGGATAGTCATGGAACATTGCATTCAGACTATAAACTATGAAACTACATGGAGTCAACTGATCCAGAATTTCAGAGGTTTTTTTCAGAATTATTTATGCCATATTTAATGTCCATGAAAGTTTATGTTCTTCTCTATTGTATATTCTTTTTTTCACTGCCTAAGTGAAAAAAGTTGAAAAGCAACATTATTCTCTTTAATTCTAGGACTCTAACAACATCTATCTGATGCCATACAAGGATAACCATAAATTAATAAGTATTGCTAGGTAGGCATTTATGTCTGTCATCAACATCACTCTCACCATCTCTAAAGTCATTCAGAAAGATACTACCACAAGGCCAGCATCTGTGGCATTTAGAAATAAATTAAAAGTGTAAACTCGTTCCTTTGCTATTTGCCATAAATATCCCTTTTTCCAATTAGAACAAGGTGTTCTGGATCACATAAATCTTTTTTATGGTTGTATTTGGTTTGATACTTAATCAGGTACTGCTTAACACTGAACTTTTTAACTTTTCTTTTCAGATAAGTGCCATCAATTTGCAAGGTGATTTAGAATGCAAATCATGAATGGTGCTCAATAACATAAGCTTTAGTCCTTTATGAATCAGGTTCCCATAAACCTTTGTCGATAGCTGTATTAAACACTTATTGACTAAAGTTTTATAGAAGCCTTAGTCACAAGGGAACGCTGCTTGGGACATGATTTTAGTGCAGTGAGATAGCCTGGGAATAAGGAAGGCTGTGGAGAATTTGGAATGACTTATGCTTCTATGCTAAGTGAGCATCACCACTGCCAGAAAAGGCATGCATAAATAAACAAACAAACAGCTAGGTCATAAATATAAAAGGTATAAAAAAGGGAACATGCCCATAATTCTAAACAGTTGTAAATACAAGCCTTTTTTCAAGCTCGAATTTTTAAAAAGGTAGTTTGGGTTCTTTTAAGTCATATGGTGATGTCCTAAGAGAGAGCATTCGGCTCTGCAAAGGACTCTTAAGCATTAAGCTCCTTGCTAGGTGGTGTGCATCTCATAAGAGTCAGGAGTTGAAAACATTGGCTGGAACAATAGGAATGGAAGGAGAAACTGGTCTCTTTCTTTAGTTTGGTTGTTAAGTCATACTTCTGAATTACCTTGTTTTTGCATTTTTTTCATTTTTAAAAATAAATCCCATCCATAACATAAAGAGAACATATCCATCGTTAACATAAAATAGATGCTTTCTAGTGTGAGGGTGGGTAAGAATAATTCGAAGTTCACTAACAGCTACTCCACGTGGGAAAATTACATCGATTCTCTTTACAGAGATACTAGAAAGATTTGGATTAGTTTCTGGTGGACGTTGTGATGGATAATCACATTTAAAGGACAGTTAAAACTGGACATTACTTGGGTAAAAACATAGTAAATAAATGACAGCAAATAGCCTCTTCCCTACGCCTAGATCTTTCTTTGATAAATCCAAAAGCTGCATTAGCTTTCATTTGTAATGGCTCCAATAAGACATTGTCATTGACTTTTTGAAAAGAGGTCCTTTCAAGTTGATATGATGCTAATGCAAGTGCCCTATAAAACCTCTTTAGGAAATCGTGTAAATACATGATAGCAGTTTAATTTCTCTTTGGGGGAAGATAATTTTTGAATGAAATTGTTGTAATGACTGTTGTATTTATCAGATAGTATTACTGGAGAGAAGAAACTCTTGGATTACATTTGAAGGTTTTTAGCATGGGGCAAAAATGAACAGTCCACATCATATGATCACTTTTTCATTCAAATATAAGTGTGCTTAGCATTTCAGGCATTCCACTAGACAATCGTTTTCTTGCAGCCATAAAACAGTTGTTTCCTTGTAACCATATAGGAAAATATAAGGCTGTTTTTTTCCAGTTAGGCCTCTTAAGTAGGAGATAAAATAACCATAATGATAACATGTTTGAAATGGACTTTATTGCTTATTCCTCTGAACATCACTATCAGACAAGCTGGCCTTATATTATGATTTAATTGCATGTGGGAAATTTAAATAAAAATCATGAAAGGCAAAACTTCCTTATTCTCATTTCAGTGTACTTAATATGAGCCTGCTATGTCCCAGTTCTGGGATACTCAATGTTCCCTTCTGAATGTCTTTTTCTAGAATGCTGGCATGTTGAATAAGATGATCTTGCAGCAACCACTTTCATTGTTTCCATGAACAGTCTTGGGGAAAAAGAAATAATTCAATAAATGAAAGATCTCACTGATTTTGAGGAGAGTCTTTGTTTTACAATTTCCTTCACTATTGTATTCCAGTTTCTTGTGTTCAATGATTGTAGAACAATGTGTGAACTGTGTTAGCTAGCTTATCTGAACTTTTATGGAAGGATCAGTGAGTTAATCTCTTATACTCATATTTGAGTTCTCAAAAATCAGCTCCTCCACATCAGGAAGATGCATAATTATTTCATATAAAGACGTCTTTCCTCTGTACAAAACCACCTCAGTGTACCAGAGTGAACTTTTCAAGAATCATCCCCATTGCTGGGGGTGCTACAAATTTTATCATAACATGTTCCAAGACAACAAAGCTGTCCTCTATATTTCAATATTTCATTAATAACTTTGATGAAGTGTTAGAGGAAATGCTTATCAAATTGGCAGTTGACACAAAAATGGATGGAATATTTAATAATTTAGAAAACAGAAATAAGATTAAGAATGATTTTGATAGGTTAGAGAAATAGGCTAACAGTAATAGAATGAAATTTAAGAGACAAATGCAAAGCTTCATACCTACACAATGTACAGGTATAGGATGAAAGTTATTTAGTTTGGTCATAGTACTTTAAAATGTACTTGGAATAATAGTTGATTGCAAACTGAGTATGGTATGGGTGCAAAATAGGCAAATGAAATTTCAGGTTGTGTCAACCGAAATAAATACTCCATTTTAATCTGAATTGTCCTGACCACACCTTGTCCAATTCTGGAACTGGAAAGGGTCAGAGATGGGCAACACAGATGATCAGGTAACTGGAAACTAAATTCTATGAAGGAAGATAGAAGAAATGAGTATATTAAACTCTGAGGAAAAAAAAAAACAGCTGAGCGGATATGATAACATTCTTCAGATACCTATGTTAGAATATCACATAAAAAAAGGCTGAGACCTGGTCTGTATTTGAGACTACAGGACATGGAAACTTGGATTAAAGTTATAGAAAAGCAGATTCCAGTAGAATATCAGAAAAGAAAAATTTATTAATAACTCCATTTTTGCAAATATCACTGTGCTTCCAGGAATCCAGTCCATTTCAGAACAACCAAGGCTGGACCCCAAAACAATCTGGTATTCTCTACATACCTTATGCAAGAGAAGGGAGTGAGAAAGTCTGTACTGTATATAGCCTAAACATGTCTATTTATTTCAGTTGCAAAATCATTTTTTAGGGTAAGACTTTCAGAATTCTTTGTAAAGATCATCCCTACAGGAAAGACCCAAATAGCAAAGCAGGGACAGTGTCCTGTCTCTACAAGACAGACTAAATAGCACTGTTAGACATCATCCAAACAAACCATGCATGTATTATAACCATCAGCCAATCAGAAGGTTTTTCATTTTTTAGTTTACTTGGAAAATGGTTGTAAAATCTTGTTTCAAATTACACAGGAAGAATGTACATTAGATCATGTTACCCAACTTATTAAAATGAATTAATTTAATGAATAAATCAGGATGTATTAGAATTAAAGGATTCAGTATAAACATCAGGATTTCATTTGAAGTTTTGAGATTTATTCTGTTAGGAAAACAGGGAGAAAAGTTAAGAGTAACAAATGAAAAACACAAGCTGGGTGGGTTTTTTTTTCATGTTAACATTTTAGGCATCGCGGACAATAGTCATACACTAGAGATCACTGAGAGAGACTTGATAATCCCATAACCTTTTAACAAATCGCCAAGAATTTTGCCCTTTGTTCTAGCCATTGAGTTCCAGGATATGAGCCTTAAGATTTGTAATCCTGATGATTATATGTAATTGATTTTTCTAATAAATGAAAATAGCCATATATCTATTCAAAGACAATTTCACAAAATTCATAAAATATTGGTAAGAGGATCCATTAATGAAAAAGCAATTAAATGCCATCTCATTAAAATGCATAGAAAATGAAAATGCACACTGCCATAATGAGTGCAAATGCTGTCAAAATATAGTCTATGTTACACCAAAGTAGTAGATAACATAATGCACACTACTACAGTGATTACTATAAAGAAATATATTTCTTTATAAGCTTGTTTATAGAAACTTGGTGGCTTTTGTTGGAGACAAAGAGCCCATCTATAAAAGAAAAGGTGTTTGGGGTTGAGAGATCAAGGTTTATTCCCAAGATTTTTCACTGGACTTTGTTTAAATAATTGAAGATTTTTAGTTGTGTCAGTTTGAATTACATCATGCAGATATGGGAAATAGAATACATTCTTCACTTGCACCTTAAGCCACTGCTGCATGATTGTCCCTAACAGAAATTAGCATGAAATCATAGTTTTCAGTAGAACAGGAACAAAACTTATGGAAATGTTTATTTCTACAGAAATGTATACAATGTTTGATTTATTACTAAATCTCATGGCTGCAATTCTGTGTCCCACAGAACAGCGTTTAAGATCTTTAGGATTTTCTCTACTAAAGTCAGTGAAATGACTCCAAATCTGGAGAGGAAGATCTGACACTGGCATTGCAGTTCTACTTCCCCTGGTGTTCTCCCAAAACTGCATTTACTGATGATAGAAACTGCAGACTGAAAAGGGAATATGGTAAGGGTTGAGTAGAATCTAAAGGACTGTAATCTTCAGGAACTCTCTGCCAAATGCTCCTGATCTAGAGGAAAACTGATCAATACTCTGCTCTTCATGAATCCCCATCCCACTGTTCATAATAGCAGGAGTTTAAAAAATAATGGAAATATATGGTTCCTCCCTTGTCTTCAGCTAGTCAGCTTGCCACTAACAGGGTAACATATTTATCAGAATTCTCTGAGTTCAAACAGCTATGAATTAGGAGTTGTGGCTGGAACACGTATATTTATAAAACAATGAACATATTGTTCCCTTTCCCAGAGATTAAGTGGCAAACTTTGTTTTTTTTTTAATTTATTCATTTGATTGGTTGAGTCAACAACCTGCAGTCCCTCAGAGCCCCTTATACTTGTGCTGCCAAAATTTTGTAGCAAGATGACAATTTTTGATGTGATGAGTTAAGCCCTAAAAATATGGGAATTATACTTTTGGGAAGGCTTGATACACCTTTCCTGTGTTTTAAACAGAAACATAAAAAATAATGAAAAGCTGTAACATAGTAGCTCTGTGAGCTCCAATATATAATTGCATTGCCATCGTATCTCCTGAGGCCCTTAGATTGGGTGGGACTGAAAAGTTTGACGATGATGATGATGATGATGATGATGATGATGATGATGATGTAAATGCTATATATGTGCTAAGTCTCCCAATTGTATTTTAACTTTGGACTGTCATAAAAAGAAGAAAAAAAAGGGGATGTAATTTTTCTGCCAGATTTTCAAAAATTATCTTAGGAGAACATTATAAAAAATGTCTATGGATATCATGGGAAAATTTTGAGTCACTTAATTTTGAATCACCATAAAATACAAATTTATGGATCATGCTTTTAATGGTCTCTGTTACTTTAGATTATTGTATTTGTTTGCAGCTATTGATGCAGCAGTCAGCAGCACCAAACTGATCTTGACTGGGCTGAGAAGCCAAGCAGAATTGGACCTGCTTAGAATTAAATGGGAGACTTCCAGGGAATGAAAGGACTGTAGACTAGGCTGGGAAGATGAAAAAAAAAACGTGAATAGGGCAGTAGCAAACCAAGGATTGTCAAGAAAACTACATGGATGGGTTGATGAAGTCACCCGGACCTTGATTTGAAGGAGTCTTTATAGGCCCAGGTACAATGAATAACACATGCCTGAATCAGGGAACACAATACTTGGAATGAATCCTTAACTTTACTTATGGCCTTCTACTTCCTCTAATAGGACAAGCACATTTTCACAAGCATGGCAATTGCTGTTCCCTTTCTTAATATAACATTTGCCACTATCTTTTCCAGAAAAGATATCTGAAGACACTGACAAAAACTTTGTTAAAGTAATTTTGCAAGATCAAAGCAGAGGAAGTCTCTGTTCAGAGTCTGTATTTTATATCTCCCCCAGGGTATGGGAACTGGCATTACTTAATCTTCAGTTATTTTACAGAGCTGCCAGAGTCAATCTTATGTCCTTCTGGAGCATGAATAATGCTTGCAGTATTTGGGTTTTTCTTAGAACTTGCTGGCTGCCTGAAACTACATTGCACTCCATTTCCCTCCCCCATGTCCTGCAACAGATCAACCTTCAGCTGCATTCTCTATCACTTTCTCAGGCTCAGGAAGATTCCATATTCTGGAAAGCAAAGAAGTACAAAACCACTTAATGTTTCCTTTCATCTGTCAGCATTAGAAAGGCAACAGTATGTCAGGAATACATGAGAAGAACTTCTTAATGTTCTAAACAATTAAATAATCTCAGTCCCCTCAAAAGATCTTTATAAACTAGAGGTGTACATTTCATTAAACTTTTTTGCACTGTTTAAGAAGACATGTGAGCCAATTCATTGAGAAAAAGCAAGAGAGGGGCCCAGTAACTAATTTCTTGGAAATAAGGTCCTTTCAGTGCTAAATAGGGACAGGGTTCAGGACTAGAAATTTTGAGGGATACAACTTTGGATGAGGAGGGTCTCCTTCATGAAAAAGCATGAATAGAATTAAATATATCGCTACCTTTGCATTCCATCTTTCCCCGAGGAATTTAAGGCTATCCTGTATGGTTCTTCCATCATTTACCATTTAAATAGCCTTCTGCAGATAGTTATGTCAGGAGTTTCCAGTGCTGTTCCCCAGAGTGCTACTTACCATATAAAGGTATCTGCCACACATTCTCCACCTACGGTACATAACTGAACAGAATTACTTCTGTTTCCCTCTGCTCCGCCATAAGACAGCCCTATTCAAATGAATGGAGCTACTTCATTCTTTTGAATAGGGGGAAAAACTTCTCAACATCCATTAAGTTATTGGGCCAAAGTGTCTACAGTCTTTAAAAGCTTGGGGTCTTAAGGCTGAGACAGAGAACTTAACTGCTGAATGGTAAATCAAATCCTTAATTCTAGTCTGCCACTCCAAGTCTCAATTTTGAATGCTTCTAATGGCATCTACATCTGTCAGTAGTTCAGAAAGGGGCTTCAAATACTTCCCTCCCATACCAGAATTTCAAAATTAGCCAAACAATTGACAATTACAGCTTTTTCCCATACAAAGCTGCCTACCTATTGAGGCCATTCCATCATAAATGCTTCAGATCTAATTCAAATTTGGGATTCGATTCAGCAAAATGACTCAGTTCAGTTCAGATAACTCCATCAGAAATCAGTCCAATTGTAACTTCTGAAAAATTCAGAAAATGTCTGCATATATTTATTTTTTTCACATTTTAGATCTGTTTCCAGGTCAGAATGTGAATGTTTGTAAAGACTCCAAATGAAAATGTGTATATCTGTGTCCAGTGTTGCCCAGTTTATAAACCTAGGTTTAGAATTACTTTTAATGAAGAACAAGCTAAGACTGGTATAAATGTTTAAAATATATTGTATGTGTGCACTTTGAGAGATTCCAATAGTTATATTTGACTGTATTAATTAAAATACACCTCTCTCCCCAAATATATTCTCTATCTTTAATCTCAATAACAGCAAACAAGAATAGGGGATTACCAAATGATAAGAAGTACATTTACACAGTCCTGTTTACCAAGCTACCTATAGATATATATTTCAGGTATATTGTTAATCTTTTTTCTGGATTCAGATTGTGGTGGGGATGGTTGATACTGGAGGCTCAGCTAATTATGGTGTACAATAAATTTATTCAAATTTTCAGCATGAAAATTGCACGTGTGTGTGTGTGTGCATCCAACAACATCAGTATATAATATTGGTAGAAATTAGAATTGCAATAACAGTTTGCCAGGAAAACTGAGGAATTAATATTATCTTTTGCTTTTCAAAATTGTTTAAAAGCATTTCTCCTCCTCCCCCCCTCCACTCCCCCCTCTTTTGAAATTGCTAATCATGGTTCCTTATTGGCCACTTGGCTGGAAACGGTAATTGCTGGTTGGCTAAAAGAAAAATGTTTGTGTCTGCCCCAGTGATAGAGCTCTAGCGATTCCATGAGGAACTAACAATTATTGATGATCTGATCTTTAAAGGTGAAAGACTTGTAGCACCACAATCACTGAGGTTTGAAATGACAAAGATCATTCACTGAGGGCACTTGGGCAGAGGAGTGAAAGGACAGGGTCAGAGAATTTTGTTCTTTTAGGCATACTAAATACTAGAGGTGTATATTAGATGAGGACAAATCCTAAACTGGGAACCAAAGGCAGCAGATCTGGATAGTTTGGGGATTTACCTGTAGGAAAGTTAGAGTCCTTTGGATTGGTCTGAAACTAAATAAAGTCATCTCAAAAGTTTGTAAGCATTTTAGAGATGGGAAAGCACATAGGAATATGTCAGTGTTTTTCCCAAAACTGTTGCATTTCCTTTCAACCTGTTCAAATTAGGAAAGTCTCAGAGAGGGACAGGGCAAGGAAAACATGGGATTTGTAATTTTATGACTTACTGCCCTGGTTTCCTGTAAAACATGCACCATGTTTTTCTTTTTACCAGAAAACTAGTGTTTTTTGGAGAGCTTGGAGAAGGAACCTCACTGAAGGGACCTTTGCATTTTCAGTCAGCAGCAGCAGCCTTCAGATCTCCAGGAGTGGTTTTACTTGAAAGTACTTTAAAATAATTGAAAGTACCTACCCACCCTTGTTTGGCCTTGGAAGCCAAGTTGGGATAGAAACTGGTTAATACTTGGATGGAAGACAACCAGAGGATTCCAGGGCTGTAGACTAGATTGCAAAACTGAAAGTTAATTCTGGAAGGAAGCATTAACAAGCTACTTCTTTACTGTTGCCAAGAAAACCCCATGGACATGTCTACCTAGTCACCTGGAATTATGCTTGACTCAAGAGCATTATTACGTTTATGTTTACTAACTTGGAAATGGTGTTACTGAAGTAGTAATGTTGACCCCGAATCCCAAACCAATTAATACATTCTACTAAATACTCTCCATCAAATTCCTCCAGCACTTCCCCTTCGGATGTTTGGTATAGCAGAGCACTGAGCAATCTATCCTGCTAAAGATAGTGCTTACTAGTAATTTATAACAAGGCAATGCCAGCTGCAAAAGTGAGGAGAGGGGCTTATGGGATGCACTCTTTTCACTAACATATGTGTGCTCTCTCACATACACTCACAGAGCCATATATATTATATAATCCAAGGCATAATTAGGTAGTATACAATATTATAAACACATGAGCTACTCTTCCACTTATCACTTGTTATGATGAGCTGACTTTTTGCTCGATTTTATTTATTTATTTATTATTTTTATTTATTAAATAAACGTACGTGACTCTGGGCGGCATACAATAAAACAATCAAATAAACAGTTATAAAACAATATAGTACAACAATTAAAAAGCTGAAACAGTGTAAAACAGTTAAAACACAGATACAAATAAAGCAAAGTATAAGAAAGAGGCCCACCTCTGCTAAGGGGTACTCTAAAGGTATTACAACTTTGTTGGGGTTTATACTTGCATCAAGCTCTTTTTCTAATTCTGGTGTGTATGTGCTTAGCAAATTGTTAACATTCCAAGTTGACTATGCTTGTTTTATAAACTTATGTTTTGTACTGGTCTATGACTGTAATAAAGATTGATTGGATTGATAGCATATAGCATAGATAACATTTAGACATTCTGAGAATCCTGGAAAACCTGTATTAACTGGACCAGTAAGAAAAAAAAAATCTCTATCCTAAAACTGGGTTTCATTCATTTTAGTTCCTAAACTCCTGCACCTGGTCTAAATTTCACCATAAAAATACAAGTTGTTTTTTTTTTTTTGGTTGATTTCCTATGATAATCAATGGGTAGCAAGGTTCTGATTAATTCTTCTGCCAAATCAGATGACCTCTGAAACAATCAGAAGTGAGCTAAGCTGCTTTCTAAATTGCCAAATCAGAATTCCAATCATATCTTGTGTTCAGTACATAAATGTTCAGGCAAATATTCAGTCAGATAGTTTCTTGCATCAAAATTGGTTGCAGCATCAAATAAATTATCAATTATATAAATATTAGACCTGTATAAAGCTACAAAGGGTTTAAATGAAAATTTCACCAAAATACCTCATTGAACCAAATTTGCCAATTGAAGGGGGGGGGGAGGTATGTGAAATGTTTACATAAATTATATACATTGCAGAATGGGGTTAAGTGATCTGATGAAGTCTCTGATATTGCAGGAGTAGGTGGTCAATGACTGTTGCCACCTCATTAAACTTTCTGCCAGTCAGAACTTTTCTGGTGCTGGCAAGGCTAACAATGATTTGGACTTCACTCACTTTCTCAACTCTTTTGTTTTTTTATTGGGGCTAGCCACTAGACTTATTTTACTCACTTTTGTGTTTACTCAATCCCTTTTACTTTATGCTAGTCCTGCCAATGCACCTGGGGATTCAGTCAGCTGCTAGCACTCTGAAGATGGGTTCAAGGCTGACCAGCCTTATATTCACTCTTAGATTTGGCATGGTTCAGGCCAGTGTAAGATTGTTGACAAAGTATGAATTAGCACCAGGTTAAGAGTTACAGGGTCATACATTTGCTGCTTTTAAAAATAGTGAATGGATATTTCTGAAGTATTGTCTCTCTCTGTGCAACTTTTCTGCTATTCTTGGTAACAAACTACTATTAACAACCTACAAATCTGATACAACTCACTCCTGCCCAGAAGAAGTCAGGTTTTGCCTGTATCCCTTGCCCAACCTTTTGTCCCCACAAAGTCAATGATCAGAAGGCTCTAGATTATCAATTAGCTAACATACTAACCAGTTTCCAACCACAAATCCCAGTGATCGGAGGCAGTAAAGCACAACATCTCACAAAGAGAAATAAATTTCTCAAGCATCTCAGAAAAGCAAATAGAAAAGAGCTTACTTTTTATGCAGAATTCATTTTTTAAAATTTTTTTTAAATTGGAGTAGGGTTCTTTCTACTTCGGTTCAGCACAGCTTCTCATCTTTACTCTCAATTTTAAAGCTGCTGCCTTTTCCTCTTCCCTGTCTAATTGCCTTAAAAGAGATGCAGGGAAAATATTTGTGTAGTGAAACTTGTGAAGTGATCCTCCTGAAGCCACAGAGAGTTAATGTCCTCTAAAGGGTTTATTATTCCTACTATTTTCATTCCATTCTGCATAAGTAACTAAATATATAATCAACTGCAATGTTTTGATGCAGTGTTATAGCCTATTGATCAATCTTTTTTTCCCCAATTGCATCTCCAAACAGCTGGAATTGAATCAGTGTACCCTCAAATATTGCATCCAAAATCCAGTCAGATCATATTCTCTTTGAATCTTAAAACTCCAGTTCAAATAAAATCAGAGCTAATTCATACTGGCCTAGTAAATCTGCCATTTGTATGATTAACCCTAGATCACTTTCCAAGGTCAGCATTTCAGCAATGCTCCAACACCCAGAAGAGAAAAGGGAGGTAGTACCTGTAATAGCAGGGAATTATCCCAGCAGTTGCTGCCCTCTCCCCCTGTGATCTGGAACTGCAGCAGATGAAATTAAATGTGAAGGTGTACACATATAAAAATGTTGGTGACTCAAAAGCATGACCCTCTTCTAAGCTGAGATTTCCTTAGTTGCTTCTCTGAACTGATTGTATAATTAAGGAAAAAGCAAGGTATTTTCATACACAGGACATTCTATCCAGTTTGAACATATTGCTGATATCACTTTGAACTTTTTAACCTTGTCCCATCTTTCATTTGAGCCAGAGTTCACCAGGGATTAATTGAGGACTTAAGGCTTAAAATGGAGCCTGAAGCTTGCAAAGATCATTCACACAGTGCTTTTCTTCACTACCAATCTAGGGCTAACTACAAGCGATGCCAAAAATCTATAATTTGACTGCCCAAAAGCCTCTCCTTGTGTAGAAAACAACTTGAAGGATCATTAGCAACATCATAGGATAAAGTGGCTTTATGTTTCCCTTCTGCAAGAAATAGTGCCTTGGGAGGGAACTCAGCATTAAGGGGAAACTTAGAATTTGAAAAATTGTACTGTTTTTCTAATTATTGGTAATGAAATACATGCAAAAGTGTTTCTTCTGTTTTAAAATTGGAGTGCAGCTTTAGGGAGGGATATCTCACATTCAGCCTTTGACCCGGCACCACATTTTCCAAAGACAGCTTTCATCTTCAGGGGGAGGAACAATTCCTTCTCCTGTGCTGCCCCAATCCAAATCCATCCTTATTTTTACAAAATAAGAACTACACTTGTGCTAATTGTGAGACAACTTCCAAAGAAGCATGGAACCTTCTGGATTTCTCACTCCAAGATCAGAGGCAGGGCCCCAGCCTTTGAAGGAAACATTTAATTAGGAACGCCATCCAGCCTCCATGTCTCTTTTCTTGTATCAGAAAATCAGGCTTAAAAAACGTGATGATTGGATAGAGGGCATGGTTGGAGGGACCATGGATCTTCACCGGCTCTCTATTGCATTCTCAGTGCAAGAAAAAATTTAGGGTATTCATGGCAGCCTATTTTTTTCCCCCAATGCTCTTAATGGAAAGGAAATTAAAAAAAAAAATACAGATAGGCAGTAAAAACAGCACAAGACTTCCTGCACTTCTGCCTAACCAGTTTGCCTCTAGATTGGTCAGTGGAACGATCACATTTTCCAATGATAAGTAGGGTTGTTCTGCTGGAAATTAAGTCACTGAACTTTTTTCCTCATGTTTATTTTGGTTCTAACAAAATTAATCCTCAGAAATATGGGATGGGGGGGCTCTCTTGTTTCGTCGTCTTCTGTATTTCATACCTTTAAGATCAATTATATTGCTGCAACTTCTTCCATCCTTACAGAAGTTCTGAAAAAAATCCATGCACAACTTTGGGTACTTTTCTGTTGATAGACACATTGTTGTGTAAATTTTTTCCAACCTATGCAGTTTTTGTATGCAAGTGAACACATTTTGTATGCCTAATGTACACATTTTTGTATGTAATTTTTGAGTTACAAACTTTGGGAAACTTTAGATATCTCCAACTTCATTTTATATATACCTGCATTTTAGTTCATGTAAAGATTCAGGAAATGCAAAATGGAGAACAAGTTTCTATTCCTACTATAAGTTTTTCAGAAACCTGATACACAGCTTATGTATCGAAAGAAAAAAAGTCTTATTTTAGACATCTGCAGTATCCCTTTACATTTGCAGGTTGGCACTTTTCCATGTCTGAAACCCTAAGAAATAGCAGGCTGACTGAATAATGTGCATGTTGCTGTCAAGCATCCTGGCCTGCCTGCTGTAATATTACTATTATTTATTATTTACATATTTAATGATGTTATTGCCATTATGCACTGTTAGCCTGACTAATTGTAATGCAATAAACATAATTTACAAGTATGTACATAATCAGTCCTTACTAGCAATACCTGAAGCAGCTGCAGATTTTCTATCACAATCCCTTTAAAAGTGATATCATCACGATACATGTCTGTTTTGATCATCATATGCATCAAGTGACCTACATAGAATCATTTTTGTCTTCTTTAATGAGATGTGATCAAAGCTATAATTAGGCTATGATTATCTTGTTTTGAACTGAAGATCACAGAGAGAAAAAGTAAAATCCCACGTACAGAAGGTATTTGCAAAGAAAGACAGCTGCTCTGACTACATACAGCTTGTTCTTCTTTTTTTATTTTTTTAAGATAGATTGCTTTGGAAACCTCCACTCTTCCAAAAATGTAATGATAGCTTAACCTTATAACCCTAAACAGTTTGGTCCTTAAATAAGGAGTTGTGTCAAAATGTAGGCACAGAATTTCAGTGACTATAAGCAACTGGGCTATGTTCTAGATTGAAGTCAGACATCCTGATCCTGTATATGTAGGAAAGGCCATAGTTTATTGGTACAGCATCTGCTTTCCATGCAGATGTTCTTTTTTCAATCCTTGATATCTCCAGTAAAGACTCCTACTGCTGCCAGTCTTTGCAGACAATAACAGTCTAGGTAGACCAATGGTCTGGTTTAAAATAAAGCAACTTTTTATGTTCCTAAATTCAGAAGTATAAAATTGTAAACTTAAAAGTCAACTGAAACTGTGTTCAAGTCCTGTTGAGATGAACAAATTGTTCCAGTTTCTGTCTAGCTCACTTACTGACCATTCTGCGCAAGGGTGTTATGTAGCCAGTTTGATCTGGTTCATGCACATCAGTTGCTAACAACAACAACAACAACAACATATTTTAACAGCTAATATGGGGAAATTGAGTTGAGAAAGACAGGCCCAAGGCCCACCAACTCTAGGGAAGAAGAGAACATTTCCAGTTTCAGCCATAACACAGTGATGAGTGCTGGGAGCACTTTAAGATATGAGAAAGAGTGGCTTGGGGATGAGGTTCCAAACTGGAATTAGAATGGGAACTAGACGTCTGTACTCAGCAAAGCAGATGCATGTTAGAATTGGTCTTCTGCTAAGATTCTTGCAGAAAGAGGCAATCAGAACTGAGCTGTAGCTATGAAGAGGTAGGAGGGGGAAATTCAGACCTACAAGTTCATGTAAAAGAGAAAAGTGGTGATGGTGACCTTTAGGTGACAAGATATTCATAGTAGGAGAAACTGTACAGTCTCTACTCTTGGGAATGGTGCAGAGGCTCTTTTACCCTGCATTCCTATCTATGTTTTCCTGAGAGTAAGCTCAATGTCATTATATGGTGCCTTCTCCCAAGTAATTATTGTTGGAACCAGTTGTTGCCTGATTTAGCTAATACCTTTGATCCTGGATCATGTACAAGTCAGTGGGGTTTTATAGAGAACTGGAATTCCATCAAAGAAAGACAACCAGTGTTATTCTAATACAATAGATATAAAGAATGATGATTTATTAGGAGCTGTTGACTTTCCTTTAACTCCAAACCTATTTTGCCATTTTTGAAATGTATATCATAGACTTTTAAGTTCAAGATGTATTACTTAAGATAATTGATAATATAAACAAGCTTTATGAGGGCTGGGGTGGTTGACTTTTTGACAGTGAACATTTTGATTCTTAGGAAAGTAATATCACAAAAAATTAAAAAAAAAAACATTTCTTCCCCCTTATATTTTGTCAATAATTTTAAATGAGAAAGGGGGGAAAGGCTTGAGATTTCCTTCCTATCTTTCAGCTGTTTTCTATTAAATATGTTTCTGTTGAATAATTATCTTTTGCATGTGAAAAGATTTTGGCTACCTTTATTAAAATATCAATATTTCTGCCTAATAGACATGGATATAACTGGCTCTGAATAAGGTTGGATTGTTTAAGCATTAGTGTAATGATGTCAGTACTGCAATTTTATTACTAGGACGTTACAGTTATTGATTATAGATAATCATCTAAGTTTTAGATCTCTGATTTTCAAAAGGACTATAACTGGCTTCAGTGGGGAAAAAGTAATTTTAAGATATATATTTTAGTATTTCATATTCAAAGCAAAATACTATACCACTAATTAGGGTTGGCTGGAAAGTGTGACCTTTAACTCTACTTTGACCTGGGCTGTACAAATGCTATGGGTAACATTACAAACAAAATTTTATGTATGCATTTATTTTTAAGAATAGGTAAATATCAGTTAAAATACATTCGGGAACAACTGGGTTGGTTTAGGCCCTGCCTTGAGAACTTTTTAAAAGAATTAATACAGGGGCATCCTTGGGGGATCAGAAAATTCAAGATGGCATCTGAACTGAAGCTTCATCCCTTTTTTACATGCATCATATGCAAAAAAGGCGAGGGTTCAATTGCACAGTCAGAGCTGCCATATTGAATTTTTTGATGTTCCACCATAGATGCCCTTATTGTACATTTAATGGGAAAGAAACTATACTCAGGGGTTCAGTCACCTGTGCATGGGGGCATAAACAATGTAGGGTGTAGATAGTTCCCAAATGCCCATGAACACTGTGCCCAGCTGTAATAATACAAAAGTGTGTAGGGAGAATTAACTACATTCAGCTTATACGTACTTGTTTTGTGAATGCATTTGTTTACCACGCTTCTTCCAAAGGTTCCAAGATAGCTTACAGTTTTATTAAAATGCTAAAAAAAAGGTAATAAAACTTATAATAGGAAGTTCTTAAGCTGTTAGTGGTTATTTCATGAACTGGCCCAGGCTTCTCCTCTTCTAACTCTGTCCTGGTAGGGAACACTCTTAAGTAGCCTCAGGGAAGCTGGAAGAGAAGATGCACCGGAAACCCCCTCAAACTGTCAGTGGTCAGTTCAGATGGCTAAGACCTGCCCTGGTTTTACTTCTCCGCAACAGTAAATTTGCTCTCCCTAATGTCATATGTGTTTTTAGGTGAATGCAGTTAGCATCTCCCTTTATATCAGCCTCCCCTAATCTGGTATTGGATTATAAATCCCATAATTCCCACTTTTCATATAATGTTAGAGAATTTTGGGAATTCTGGAAATTTTGGCCTTGAATGGGAGGGCATCAGCTTGGGGTAATATGGCCATGTCAAATAAATGAAAACAGGAGCGAATGCCCACAAGACATACTTCATAGTTCATGTCATCAAATGTAAAGCTAAAATGAAAAGTGTTCAGTTGTATCAGCATTAACAAAGTAATTTAATGTATGTGGGTGTAAGTGTCAAGGAAACCAGATAGTTATCTGATCATGTCCACAGATTAACATGTCCACAGATTAACAGGTTGTTTTGAAGTAAAAACCAAATCCAGTGTATGGCTTGTCACATACAGTAGGTAGGGTTCATAATGACTTGGAACAAGCCTATGGTTATCCTGTTGTCCATGAACTCCCAAGCAACTCCTGACCCATCTATCTGCTCCTCACGTATGGAGGTTAAAATGCCCCAGTACACCGAGACCCCAGTAATAAACTCTAAATTTCTAGTTTGATATATTTTGCCTTTCATAGGTGTTTACTTTGTTTACTGATTGGGATTCAATGTACTTATTACATTGCTTCCTTCAAACTTGGTAGATACAAGAGTTGAAGAAACTTGAAGGTGCAAGTAATAATGACTAACCAAAAAATGTCATTATTTGGCAAGTGATTAGTACAATCTGTTTGAAAGTAGAACATGTTTCTGATGCATCAGGATGGACTAAATTAAATTTCAACCAGATATTTCATGGAGCAAGGGAGTAGGAGGACTGAAATATATTCTTTCTATGATAAATACAATGTGGAGAAGAAATTGTATTGAGTAATACTGTTCTTTTTGCAGCCAGAGGAATGCAGCAATGGAATTCTTCTCAATTCATGTCACTCCCATGAAATTTCTCCTTTGGGATGCTCGTTTAATTAAAATATCCTGTATGCCAACATCAAAACCTGGCCAGAGCTTTAAAGACTAATCTCAGATTTAATAAAAAAAAAATGGAATAACAGTCTAGCCACTAAGAATGTCTTCATGTGGGTGGCTTTTATGCTTCTTTTAAAAGAATCTAATAAAGACTCAGGGTAGTTCTGTTCTTTCTAGTTACAAAGTTTATTGCAGTGAATTAACTACAGATCTTAAAATCAGCATTCAGATTTTTTTGCACCACATGGCTTCCTTTAAACTTTTATACAACTATAATGATAATGTTGTGGTTGTATTTTACATTGCATTTCTTATCCATACAATAGTAAATTGTGAAAAATATTTTTAAGGCCTCAAGCCATTAAATCAACAGCGCTTGGGTATCATATGTTTGTATATGATTGTATACAATATTAGTGTGCTGTGAACATCATCAACCTAGATGGTTTCTTTAGGACAAAAAAATAGAGTTGCCTCAAAAAACCAGGGGACTGAAATTTCAGGATATATGAAATTTCATATCTTAGCAGTACCAAGTATTACTTATCAGAAACAGAGCCTGGATCTTAAAAAGCTTCAGACTATTGGTAAGACAGGCCTGATACTGAGTATGGAATACTCCTCCATACAAGAAAACAAGATATCAGAGAAAAATTCTAGTCTAGTTACTATAGCTAAGTGTGTATATGCAGGTGGGATATGGATATGGATACAGATAAAGAAAAAGAATAGAGATAATGATAGAAACAGAGACAGAGATGTAGTTATAATGTAATACATGTGCGCACACACTCACACACACACATACATGGATGTGCATTTAATCGGAGGAGCATTCCATTACTTGAGATTCAGTGTATAACTAAAATGATTCATGTGGTTCCCCATGTTGTAGAATCATATTAGCTATAGCAAATAAGATAAAGACTTGAGTTGAGCTTGACTTGTGGGACTATGTGGATCCATATTTAGCATTTTCTTGGCAACAGAATGGAAATGGCTTGTTTTCAACTCCCAAATCTAGCCTACAGTCCTGGGATTTCCTGGCAGTCTCTCATTCAAGTACTTACCAGGTCTGTTGCTACTTAGGTTTAGTTGGTTTGCTTGTTTGGGAGTCTGTTGCTACTTAGGTTTGTTGGTTTGCTTGTTTGGGAGTTCAGTCACGATTGGCTGAGTGCACGGACATCCTCAGGGAGGCTAAGGCAGTAAATGAGGGAACACGTGTGGCAATATCATGATGTAGACCATGTGATGTACATAATTTCATCCAATGTCAGGATGCAAGTATGATAGACAGCAGTTTGCATTGCACAACACACATTTCATCATTTCTGTGACATTGTAGTTTATACTAGGTGCCTTTGGCTAGCCATAACAAAGCTACCCATATTTGCTTACTCAAGAATAAGGACTGGGAAAGGTTCTGATTCTTCCATCACAAAGAGCACGAAGGTGCCACAAGCTGAATCCTTCCTTGTCTTAGCCCTCTGGATGTAATTAGTCCTTTCATTTTTTTCCCCAGCCCAATTTATTACCTATACTAGAATGAGACAAGGAGAAGAAAAAATTGTGGGATGGCAAAACATAGGGAATTAAGGTAAAATATGAGAGTAGGATTCAACATGATCATGTAGAATTTGAATTTTCCCTCACATCCTGCTTTAGACATAACAGGGCAGTCACTTGCAGGGAAAAAATGTGAATGTGGCGACCACTTCTAGTCTGATGCTGAAATTCGGCTAGAGGGTCATATTGGGGCAATCCATCAAAATCAGTGAATCTCTCAATGGAAATGTGAAAACAGAATGCAGGAAGGTTGGGAAGGATACATGGAATAAAAAAGGCAGTGCATCAGGAAAGAAAATGTTACAAGGCTATGCCAGACAAGGAGTAATGTGTCAGAGCCAGAAATGTCGAGAACCAGACTGCAGAGACCTAGACCTTCTTCTTCCTTGGGCAGAGGTTTACGAAAGATCAGGAAATTCTTACAGAGTCACCTAGTAGCTAATAGGATGCTGGAGCTGGAGCCAAAGCACGATCCCATGCTGAATGTCTCCAATGCCAGCCAATGGAATAGCTGCCCCCTTGACTAGATAACAATGATATCCTTCCTACTTACAACTCTCAGTCCTTTTATATTATGCAACAAGGTCTTGCTCAAATAAAATCCATAGATGTATCTGCCCTGGATTTTGGGGAGTGGGCAGATCAAGCCTGGATAAAACAATTCAGGAATTTGAATGCCTAATATATATAGATTTTCTGCTGATTTCCTCGCTCTCCTGGCTGATCTCAAAATTGCTCTCACAGACCAAACTGTGACACATGCAACTAGTTTATCTGATGCCCCTGAGACTATACTGCCAATCAACATTTTCTTGAATTTTTGCTCTATAAGGCATTATTAGAAATTTTCTGATGCTATGTGATAGTTACAACTTTGTATTGTCAAGACTGTAATGGTATTTGTCCTCAGATGGCATTCATCAGCTAGACTAAGTAGTATCTCTCATTGGCATTCAAAAACTTGTAGGTTATAACTTCGATTAACCTCTATAGGCAACTGATGGTTTCCATAATTGCCTCAGTGAGTCTAATGTGAACACACACATTTCCTCTGACAAGAAAGGCAGTAGGGTGTGTGATATATACTACTGGAAGCTTTAGGTTCCTATAATGCCATGGAGATCAGATTAAAAATGGAAAGAGAGAAGGAATAAAAAGCCTGTTGCTATAGTATTCTATTAATTAAACATTAAGAAAATATATGGCATTGACAGGTTTGGTGGTTTGAGGCTAGCTGTTAGATAGGAAAAATATATTCAAAAGTTGAAATATACATTCCATGTTCAATTATTCTTATTAGGATCTTGGCTTTAAAATATTAGTGTCAATTATTATGTATATATTTTGTCCAATAACCAAGTATTATAGTCCCTGAATCATTATTTGAAACTACATATGTCATGTCTGACATGAAAAAAGAACAGGTAAATGAATGTCTACCTTTCCCTTGCAATGAGCCCAGGCCTAGGCAGGAGAAAAAGTTCAGAAATAAATGTGAATTAATATTTTAGATGAAATCTAGCAGGCTCCAGGAGTGACAAAGCCTTCCAAACTTCAGAAAGCCAAAACTAATTTCAGAAGGACTTGCTCTATAACAAGTTGAACACAATCCAATGTAAGCCTGCTCTAGTGTTAAACTTCATTGAATGAAATGGTCTTACTTCCAGTAAACATATATATGATTGTTGCCTACTTCTGTATTCTTTGCACATTTATAAACCAACAAAAATAGTTTGGATACCAGTGATTGACCAATATCACTGAATTAAAAACGTCTGAGAAGAATGAGGTGAACTTTCTCAAAACTTGTTTTACCATAATGCAACAGTTTTTATAATGAGATACATGGGTTGTATCATTTTAATGGCTTCGTCAGCCATTAAAAAAAAAAATCAATTGGAACATTTGCTGAAATAATATGACTCCATGATGGATTTTCACTCAGATTTCCTGTTCAGATTCTATTTACCTTTTAATGTGAAAATGAGATTGGTGTTTAATGATCATGTTCTTTAAATTCCTGGGTATGCTTTTCATCCATTTGCAGCATAAATATTTGAGGTTCCTGTAAAATAGGACAACTTTTTTTTTTTTTTTATTCTTCATGAATCAGCCCCTATATTTGAAACAAATCGTTGCGGCAACAAGGAATGACAGCCTGACAGCCTAGAAGGTTATTAATGGCAGTGGCAGCCTGCAAATCAAAAATCATGCCAGTGCATCTGTATGAATGGCAATTTGTGCTCCACTGAATAACCACAAAGCCCCTACTCCCCCACCCCCAAACACTGGAGCAGTTGGTGGAGAGAGAAGGAACCATAAATATGAAATGTTTCCCCAATGGGAAAAATGGCCCAAATGTATTTGGTTAAGTTAGGAGGACGACAACATGCACAAATTTGCTAAATCACCAGTCCTACTGTCTCTTGTGGTCACAGATGAATTCTGTAATTCTACTAAGGAAAGAAAACAATCATTTCTATTGTTTTTCTTTTTCACCCTTCATGGAATTCAAGACTATGCAAGTGGTTAGATACTGTCGTTTGTTATCTTCTCTATGCAAAATGCAAAGGATAGCAAACAGCATCCTGGTCTGAATACTCTACAATGCTAAGCCATCATTTAGTATCACAGGTTAGGCTGCTGTTAAAGGAATGATGTGTATGAATGCTATGAGAGATAAAACTAGGCTTTCAGGGAAGAAAATAATACACATCTTTTAAAGAATGTTAATTTCAAGCCTTACTATCATTGGTCATCCTTAAGATGCCCCTTGACTCTGCTATATTGACTGTACCCTACAACCTCAAGTTAGGCATCTGTTAAAAAAATAGAAAGAGCCTTTGACAGATCATACAAAGATAAGATTAACACTTGTGAACATTCAAGGAAAAAGTACCTCATCTAATTTGTATTTTTTAATTTATACATACAAAATCCTTTTGGTGACTTTGGGGATTCTGGAGCAAGCTTTTCATGTGAAGAAGTGTTGTTTCCCGAAAAGCTTATTCCCTTACACTTGTCTTTTGATAAATTAAGCGCTGACAGGAACCTACTTTCAAAACAAAACAGAACAAAAAAACCCTCAGCTGTTGCTGCCTAGTTGTAAGCCGATAAACTATTAAGGAGGATTTTTGTTTTTTAAGTATGATTGATCAATCCTTATTCAGAATTCCAGACTGTGTGAGTAATTCCAGGAGGCAACAAGCACGTAATTAATCACCTGGCAATAAAATTTAATTGCTTCAGGTTTGTTAACATGGTAGTTTGGTTTCATTGGGTCTGGTCCTGATTTGCTGATTTGGAAAATAAACCAGTTCAACTCAGAATGATTCAGAAGCTGCCTGATTTGATCTAGTTCCAAATTTGTAGGGAAATTCTGGAGTCTGTAGTTTCATGCCTTCCACTATTTTGGGAAAACAGCAAATGGATAACTTTTAAAACCATTTAAATTAAACATTAAAACATTAAAAATGTTTTGGCACATGAGATCTTTTTGAAGGAACAAAGCCCTCCAATTTTAGGAACTAGGCCTGGATGTTAGGTTTCTTTAAAAATTGATTTTTTAAAAAGAGAAAGCTATTTATAATGTCTTGACATGATGGGATTGCATTTGCAGATATCACTGTTCCTTTCATACAGGTAAAGTTTGTAAGGTATCACTGTTCCTTTTGTACAAGTAAAGTTTGCTAGTTTTCAGGCAGAGAGATAGAAATGGAAGGGAAGAGTTTTGAAAGAGTGCGACTTACAAAATTGGAATGCTAACAAATGATTTGCCAATCTATTTGTTGGACAATTCCAGTGAAAGCAACAGGGACTGTAATGGTGTGCTTTCAAATTATGGCAGGAGAAATGAACTGGATTTTGAGCCACAAGCCATGAAGATTGATTTGGAGATCGAAAGGAAACTCACCTCCCTTATTTGTACTGTATTTTGGGGTTTGTGCATGCACACATGTGTATGTGTACCTTTGAGTCAGTACTGACTTCTGGTGACTACCTGGACAAATCCCTGAAGTTTTCTTGGTAAGGTTTTCAGAAGTGGTTTGCCATCACCTTCTTCCTAGGGCTGAGAGAGAGTGACTGGCTCAAAGTCACCCACCTGGCTTTGTGCCAAAGGTGGGACTAGAACTCCCGGTCTCCCAGTTTCTAGCCTGGTGCCTTAACCACTACAACCAAACTGGCTCTCTCACTGTATCTTCTTAGCTAGAGAATAATCAGAGGTGCCCTTTCGACAACACAATGAAAGCAGCATTGCACGGTCATGATGCATGCACATGTGTGGCATCCCACTGCACTATTAAAGGGGTGCAATTTGCATAGTAATGGCGTAACACTGCTTTTGTCATTTGCCCTCTCTTAAAGATTATACCTCTGAGAGCAACTGAGTGGGCAGCAGGCAAAGCCAAGCAGTCAACCTGGAATGGTGGTAATGGAGGCAGGTAGTCAAGCAATTTGAAGAGGCAATTTGAAGTATCAGGTAGTTTACAACAAAACACCACACAACAGGGTACACCTGTTTCGCTCTCGCTCTGTGTGTGTGTGTGTGTGTTGTGCAAAAGGTTAGGGAGTCCAGGGGGCTCTCTCAAAGTGGAAAGAGAAAATAAGATTGAAAAAGAGTTACTATTTATGAGGAGTTATTGTTTATGGATGGAGGATGATCAAACAGAGGAGTTGGAAAGGAGCCAGAAGTTTGATCTGGAACTTAAGGAATTGGGGGAAGGATAAGGAGGAAGAAATAACTTGGTTGTGTGTTATGGTTGAAGAAAGGGGAAGAAATCAGACAGCATGTGAAAGTATAAGGGAGAAGGAAGAGTCCCTCATGCAGGGGAACTCAGAGGGGATAGAGGAACTAAGATGTTATTGTATCTGGCTTGTGAGAAGCAATGACAGCAGCAGTGGGATAGTGTGTATGATTGGTACATGATACAGTTGTGGCTGCTGAAAGCCAATGGGAGTGTGTTGTGCTTGAGGATGAGGTGATGAATCTAGAGTTGTCATTAAAGACAGGCAGAGGAGGAAGTTGGGGCCTGAACTGTATTACAGGAAAGCAGCAAGCTAGGACACTGCATGAACTACTGTTATTTCAGAAACTATCGATGGAGATTGGGACCTAATATATAAAGCCAAGGTCTACAGTTTACAAGATCATGGAAGAGTGATAAGCAGAAGCCCTGTTCTAGAGGTGACTGGATATGAAACTTGAACTGGACTTGAGGGACAGCTGGAGATAATGCTGGTTTATTGCCCACTCTGCTGCCCAGTGCTATCTCTGCCTGTGCTTCTTGATCAGAACTCCAAGTTCATCCTGGAAGACTGTTGGTCCTGAGGGATTTCAGGACTCTGTAACAACCATGGCCTTGTCCCTCAGGTAATTACTGGCCTGACTCTTATTGGTGGCTAATCACTAGATCTAGATTTTACTTTACAGCATTTGTTTTGTGATCTGGATATGGAGAACATTTCTGCATGGTCAGTTCACATGATCATCCTGAAGTAGCCAGCACTACTAATTTCTGCAAGACCAATTAGGATGGTCCAACCCAGATACCTTATGGATCCAATTGCTAGCAGTGGACTCTTTGGAATAATTTCAGATCTGGCAGACAGTTTCACCACTTACCTGGTTGATGTCTGGGACAACAATTGGCAAGGGCACTAGGTAGGATTGCCCCTAGGTGGCTGTCTCTGTCTGGTAACCCAGGGGTGTTTCATGGTTTATGGAGGAGCTCCATGAAATGAAGCAGCAGAAGCGATCCCTAGAGTGGCAGTGACAAAAGAGGAATAACGAATATGATTGAACATAGTTATAAGCCCAGGTTTAGGTTTATGTCATGGCTCTAAGGGTGGCAAAGCTTCCGCATTTCTCTTCCCTTATTGTATGTGTGGAATGTCACCCAGTGGCACTATTTAAGTGACCTGTACCTGTTAGGGAAGAACAGAAAAGAAGAATTTCCCTCAGGCTGCTGTGATTTGTTGCAGGACATTTTGTAGATAAAATCACTCATATTCACTTAGAGTTGGATATATTGTAGGCAAAAACCAGTAAGATGACCTCAGCAATGCATTGCAAAATTACTGAGGATTCTTTTGAGTTTGAGGAGTCCAAGAAAGTGGACTAGATCCTCTGTATCATGAGCTTAGCTACTATCTGTGGGCTGGTTCCCTGCCCTTCCTGCAGCTGGATCTGAGGGGTGGTAAATACTTTTTTCATGGAGGGAGTGGTACTGATCACTTTGGAAGAGGTGGTGGCCTGAAGCTATGCAGAAGTGTTGGATAATTTCAGCCTGGCATCCAGATTTATTTTTGGAGGGACACTGTGAAGAATATGAGGAATATGTACAGAGAATTCTAGATAGAATAGATTATATGGATCTCTCCCAGTCAGATTTCAGTCCTGGCTAGGGACAGAAATTATATTGAATGTTCTTCTAGATAACATGTGGTGGTGTCTTCTAGTCCTGCTAGATCTCTCAACAGGAAACAATGCAATCTGATTGCTGCTAATTGCTTCTGGACCACCTGAAAGGATTAAGGGTTGGAGACACTGTTACAATGTTCTGCTTCTTCCTGAGTGTGGGTCCAATCAGCAGTGGTGGAATATGAGAACTCATGTCCTTGGCCATTCCTGTGTGGAGTTCTGCATTGCTCAGCTTTCCTCCCATATTATTTAACATTTGTACAAAACCACTGGTATGTCAATTTGGGTGACATCAATATATGAATTATACCTAATGGTGTCTCCTCCCTGGGTTGAGCAAAAGATGCCACAGAGGCCCAAACCCAGTGTTTGGAGGCAGCATGGGATTAGATTTGATGAAACAGGCTCAACTTAAATCCCATAAGGCAGAATGGCTATTTATCCAGAAACCATCTGGCTCCATCTTAGCTCCAGTCTTGGCTTTTAATGGGGTTGTACTCCCTTGGAAGTAGCAGGTGCACAATCAGAGGTTTTTCCTGGAGTTACAGTCCCTCTGAGCAATAGGTAAAGACCATGGCTGGGAGAATCTTTTTCCATTTTCAACCAGTCCTCCAAATATGACCATTCCTGGAGTTCTGGAGAAAGTCAGTATTCTTATTACCTGGCATCTAGAGTACTGTAATGTCCTGTACTTGAGGTTATTCCTGAAGATTACCCTGACATTGGTTCAATATGCAGTTGCTCACCTCATGATGGGTGACAGCAGTTTTAGCTGAATAACACTTATTTTGGGGGCACTGGGTTGGTTGCAAATAGGCTTCTGAATACAATTCAAAATGCAGCTGCTGATAACATTTGTAGCATGATTTTCATTGCTTTTGGGACTGTGTATTCCAAGCAGAATCTGCCTCTGGTATGCCTTTGATTCCTTCCCCAGGGATATGAGGAGGGGTGGGACCCTCGAGGCAGAACTTTTCAATGGATGCCCCAACCCTATGGAATAATATCAAGGTGTCCCCCATCTGTAACCCTTTAGGAAAGGTTAAGACAGTCCTGTGGGGCTTTTGGAATGCATGTTGCTAGGTTGGTGATTGGTATACACTTAACCACTTGTTCTGTTTTTAATTTTATAATTTTACTCTTACACAGTTTCACGGTTGTGAATTCCCCAGAGTCTATTTGGGATGACATATAAGTTACCTGTCATAAATCAATCAAACAGGATAAGGACAGCAGCAAAGGCTTTCTCCAGGAGTTGCAGAGCTAGGTTGCTGCACTGAAAGAACAAAGTTTGGGTTTGTTTGCTTGTTTGTCAGAACTTAGACACTGTATTGGAGAAATTCAAATTTGAAGGAGATACTTCTCCAATATAGAACAGTTAAGGAGAAAGGTAATTTTCACAAACACCAGTGTTCCAGAACTTCTGAATATACTAGGATTACAATTCCCAGAACTTTGAGCAAGCACTGGCAGCAAGTTGATTGTACCATTTACAAATATATTGTTTAGAAATCCATCTAAATCATTACCGAACTTGAAGTTAATGATGTAAACCAGCTTGCAGTTTGATTTACTATATGATCGGGATTCTACAGATACCAGTTAGTGCAAGTGGAAGCAAGAACATAAGGAAAGGAGTTATTTGGACTTTCTGAATTTTAAATTGTTATACCCAGTATTTAATATTATTATTTCCCAGCAAGAAACTTGGTTGATAGAGCTTTGACAGTTATTTTGATCTTATCCTTCATTTTCTATCTGTGAATGAAGGTTAAAAGCAGAGAGTTTAGAAAAGCTATTGTATGCCTGTATGGGGAATGTTGATTTTGTTTTCTTTGAATATCACACTTCTGGCCACATTACAGAATGCTTTTAAAAGTCATCTAATATTTCAGAACTCATATGCCACACAGTATGGGCAGCTGTTCTTAAAAAGTACCAATATATACTATAACACTCATGTGAATATATGGAATTGCAGTTCTATTGTTTTTGAATGAAAAGGATTAAGCAAATGTAAATGTATCCTTTTGCAGAACTCATAGTATACTCCCACAGTTCACAATTCATAATTCAGTGGAACTACTTTTCAAAGAAATTCATTTTCTTATATGGCTGCTTAATAAAGGGCGAACTTGGGATAACAAGTGCTGCTCAGATGTCTCTATTCCCAGATGAAACTGCAGCTAATGCTATCTGATAAAAATATTTTACTTTATTCTTGCACTTGCCAGCTTGCAGCGTCATTCCAGATGGTAAATGCAAAAATAGTGGGGGGTGGGAGGTGGGGGATTCCTTTTAAAATGCAAGCTGTAAACAGACTTACCAGAACGTTCCAAATAATTCAAACTATAGCTTTCCAATTTTATTCATGTATGGCCTATCGAAAATAAAAGTGACTGTTATTAACTGTAAGCATAACTTGCTTATAGCAAAATCCATTTTAGTTGCTCTGAGATTATTTTGGTCTAATTCGAGAAAAGTATATATAATATTACAGTGGTCAGCACCTCTCATTGAAATAAGCAGGTCTTAAAAATATTAATTTTGGTTGCATGGCACCATTTATTATTATGCACTCATTAATGGCCCCCCCCCCAAAGATTGGACATTAAATGCTTAGGCTTTGCCTATCTATTCTGCAGTGCAGCGTAACCAACCATGATGTTTTAAGCCCAGTGCCAAAGAAGTTGTTCTGGCACTGCATTTACCCTGAAAAGAAATGTCTAAGTATCAGATGCCAATATATTTCTTTTCTTCGCCAACTACCAGAGATCTACTACTGTTCCGTGATTTCCCTCACCCCCTCTTCCAGTTCATTATCGTAGGAGCATCTCCAGAGCAATAGAAACGTTAAGGTCTCTGTTGTTAACATGAAAGTGGGACTGCTTAAATTTGATTACTGTGTTTAATGAAGTGTCACATTTACTTACAAGATGACATGATGAATCATGTTACGTTTATTATAAATCAACATATAAGAATGGACAAATGGTTCAATAAAGCGATGCATTTATAAATATAAGATTAATGCATTTGGGCTTGTTGTCACATTTTTTCTTTTTAAAAAATGCGAATGTACTATTTACTTTAGCCCAGGAGGTAAATTGACAATTTGCTTTTTAAAAATCGGTTTGCATTTTCCATCACCCTGCACTATACATTTTGTCTCAGTAGCCAAAAGCATTAGATTATTTGGATGAGAAAATCCAGTTCACCTAAACCTGGATGTACAGCATTGTATATGCATGATTTCATACTTAGATATTTACACAAACATGCATATTCAGATCCTTTACTCCATGCATTTTTATTTGGTCCAATATTCTCTTTTGTTCTTTTCTGTGTAATTGTGTAGGACTCTAATGTTTTCTGAATAGAAGACTAGCAATCTTCTTAAAGTAATGAACTTATTCAGTCAACATTGCATTTGTATTTACCTTTTATGATGACATTTGGTATTTTCTCTCCAACTTATGCCATCCCTGAACCCAGCAGAAAGCCCCCCTCCCTGCAGCTTTTGTTAAAAAGGTTTTAGTTCACTTTCCAACAAAGAGAATTGAATCCATTGTATGTCTTGTTCTCCTTTTCACTGCATCCTGGGCTTGCAAAAGATGTTTGTCTGAAGGAAAATGAAGCTTTGTTTCTCTGTTCATAGGCATTCTTATTTATTTCCGTTTTCCCTGCAGGAATGCTAATGCAAGTTCATTGTGTTAAACGGGCATGATAGCATTTGAGCACCCTCTGAAATGTGCAGCTTTTAAAGCAGGCACTTAATGTGCGGGCATGTATGCTTGGGCGTTTGTGTTGTCGAATCCAAAGTTCGAACGTAAGCATTCCTATCACATCTGCATTTAACTGAACTTGAGTGACAGGTGTACATGGATGCCACATCGACTGCCAATATGTTATGAGACCAGGGTAACAATCACTGATCTCCGGGGAGCTGTGCAGCCTCGTTCTTCATATCAGACATGAAAGAAATCATTTCAGGTGCCAGAGAAAGGAAACTGATAAAAGAAAACATTTTGGTTCTCATGGCGGTAGAGTTGGGCCTGAGGCAATAGCTTTGATAACAGAAACATGTTTCTTCTTTACTTTCACAATTAATCTCTCATTATTTACAAACCATATTTTGGCCTATAGGATATCCACAGAAAAATGGAGGGAGCATTAGGAAAACAACAACAAAAACAACTGTACATTTCATTTGCTTTTTCCTCTCTGTCATAGATCCACTTAGTATATTAGACAGGACTCTTCCAAAGCTAAATGCAGTTCCTCTTTCCCATTTAGAAGATGTTATGTAGTTATCTGATGTCCTGGATAGAAATAAATGTATAATGTCTTTTAATGGTCCAGTTAAGAAAGATAATATGAGAGCTGCAGCAAGGAAAATCAGAATCCTCTTCTGGTTTGCAGAAGGAAGGAAGGAAGGAAGGAAGGAAGGAAGGAAGGAAGGAAGGAAGGAAGGAAGGAAGGAAGGAAGGAAGGAAGGAAGGAAGGAAGGAAGGAAGGAAGGAAGGAAGGAAGGAAGGAAGGAAGGAAGGAAGGAAGGAAAAGAGAAAGAGGATGAAGCAAACAAGAGGGTTCTTTTAAAGATGTACTGTTATTCTAACATCTCTTTCACCTCCAGCTTGACTCCTACTAATGTCATGGATACATTCATACAGTTTTGGCTTGCAATATAGTAGTTGGTCACTGCCTCCTTCCAGGAATAGTTTTGTCTTCCCAGTCTAGCCTTGGTATTCCTGAAAGTCCCATCCAGTTTCTGAGTCCCAACAAGGTCAGCCAAGTTTTGTCACCTCCTGAGACCCTGTTGTTGTACTTTTGAGTTAATTCTCATTCATGTCAAATTTGCCAGGTTGATGTTTCTTTTGTTGACAGCATGATGTAATGCCTCTATTTTGTTCTAAGGCCTTGAATTATTGGCTTTTCCTGACCAAATACAGCATCCTGCAAATGAGAGTTGCCTTTTAGACTGACACAATCTTTCCTGAGATTACACAATATGGCATGGTGATTACCTTTCCTAGCATGTGTGTTTTTTCTAGCTGGTGGAGAATCATTTTATTGATTCCATCACCATTGTATTTCTTTTGGAAAATCTTATTTTCCAAGAAAGGGTATTATTGTTCATGCAATATTTTTCTTATGAATAAACCATGCAACTATTCCAAAATGGGAATACGGTGCCACAGTTTTTGTGCTATGGCTGATTCATGCACACATTGTAGTGATCATACGATGAGATGATGCTATAAGGAGAATATATAAATAAGCTATTTCCATTCAAACTCTTCAGAAATAATCAACAATTAAGGACTGGATCACTTTCTGGCAATGCAAATTGTAAATGTAAGGGGCTTAACCAGGGATCATAGGGGAAGGGAGGATACAACAGTTATAGCTTCTCTACCTCCACATCTAGATACCTAAATTAGCTTCCTACACTTACAATGTTAAATGAACATTTAGTTCAACTCTAGGATAACTGACAGGCAATTATTATCCCTATTAACTAGATTTGCCTCCCCTCATTTTTCCATTTCTCGATTCATGGCGGTACCTAAACTATCAGAAAACAGCAGTGGATGGGAAGCCATTCCATGGTGCAAAACACTACAATTCATCCATGGATTACTGAATGTGATTGAGGCTGTTTGTAAGAAGGCCCATACCCTCTTAACTTTCCAGAAGCTTGTAAAGAGCTGGTCTATCTCCCAAGTGCTGGGATATGGTGAAGTTGGAGCTTGAAGATAGTGGTTTTGGCTGCATCGAAGGAGATTGGTTATGGAGTCAGATTTTTGGTTTTGCTTTTATTACTTTCTGCTTTTATTGTTTTTATGATGTTTGGTTTATACAACTGTTGTGAGCCACTCAGAGTTGTGTTTCTTAAGATAATATGCATTTTGTCATCACTGCAGTGTGCATCAGATACAGTACATATGCCCAGCCTTAGGTGTTCTCTATGGTTATTTCTCTGGTCTGGCATATATTTCTTCCAGCACTTGAAATATATTCTGGAGTTTGAATGTCTTCTGGATTAAACCCATATACTTTGATATTTTCTTAAACAAAGATATTTTAGTTTGGAATTAAAAGCTATTTTATTATTTATTTTTAAAAGAGATAATTCTTGTTCATGGGTTTGTATTCTAATTGATCCTTCTTACCCAGATCTTGTGCTATCAGTGACTGAATAGGAAATAAGACCAAATAAATAATACATAAATATGTATATATAATTATGAAACTAGCTGATGAATATAGGTTACCCTGATATGAGCAGCCAAAATAGAAACGGGCCTGAAGAAAACTTAATCAATTAAAAAAAGTATTAGTTCATTATTTCCATTGTGCCTGTGATAATTTTAAGGGCTTTGGGTGTATCACAATTCATTTAATAGCTTAATTGGGCTTTCATAACTAAATTCATAAATAGATCCCTTTATTTATTTATTTCTTGGATTTGTTAAGGCCATCAAACTCCCATAAGACTCTGGGTGGCTTACAATATGCCCAATACATATGTTAAAAACACAACTAAAAACATGTGGTAGCTTTACCACAGACTAATCTATGAGCTCAACTGATGTTACAGACAAAATGGTATAACTCCTTTTCTCTGTGGAACATCTGCAGAGCCAAATTGCTGGAACATATGACAGGTTTCATTCTGATTCAGATGCTTGCTTTAAATATGGCTTTACTTCTAGTTACTCATTGGGAAATACTAATACTCTACCACAGTTTAGACCAGCTTTTCACTAGCTCTATCCATGTTTAAGAGTTCTTTGAAGTGATCAAGTCCTTCTAATAATCAAGTAATGATTGACAATAGGATTAAAAACAAAGAGAGATATTTCCATGACAGGGAAAGTTGTGATATTTCTAGAAATGCAAGAGTGAAAAAGGAACAAACAATCTTCAACCCTAGAAATTAGAAATAAGAATTGACTTATAGCTGGAAAAGAAAATCAGAACGATTGGAGCAAGGGAGGAAGAAAGCCTTATGTAGAAGAAAAAAAGGAGTTAGCTAGAAATGTGAATAGAAGGAGTCCTTTTAGGGGAAGTTTTGTGCAAGATACCATTTGAAGTTGTAGAGTTATATTTTCTAAAGTTAAGTATAACTTACAGTGTTTTAAAATATTACTTTAAGTTACAAAACATGTTCATCCTATAATTCAGAATACTGTACATTTGTATAATTATAAATTATATTTTGAATAATTTTACAAAATACAATGCCTAAAAGCCTATTAACCAATTTCTTTACCAAAGTGCAATCTCTTGTCTTTCTTTTGTCCATTCAGTTTCAACCCCAGCTATTTCAGGACATATGCTCTTCCGATTAGTCACTGAGTGGGCAAGGTGGCTTTTGGTAGCCTGTGTGTTGGACTACATTTAAAATTGGGCCCTGCAAGTAAGGCTGTGCAAAGCTTCGAAAGGATGCCTTGCATCAACCCAGCTTCAAGGGGTTTAAGGCTGCTTTGCAAAGCAGTGAGCCTCCTCATCCTAAATAGCGAAGCTTTTTATCTGTAGCTTTGCTTGTTATCACTCTTGGCATCACTTCCATTAGCCAGAAGAAACTTAAGTGCATGTATTATGCAAGGACAAAAGCCTCTCCTGGTGATTTCTAGTGATCTACTGGAAGTGCCAGAGAAGATTCCAAAGTGATGCTAAGAGCTTCGGTGATACAGATTGCATCATCTATAGCATCAAGACCTCATAGAGACAAAGTGTGGCATTCTCAAACAGGCCTGCCCTAATTTATGGAAAAGAGGCCCATGCACCCTATAAACAACTAACTTTTTCTGTTTATGACAACAGTGATAAGATTTGCTACTTGAGCAAATTATTCATTAGAGAGAAAAGACAGCTCACAGAACTGCTTCATTTGATGCTAGCAGGCTCTATACTTACGCTGTTCCTTAGAGAGCAAAAGGAACATCGGTTACATTCTCTTTTGTTAGACTTGATCTTCCAGCCATAAGAATGTGCCTTCTATTTGAGATATCTCCTAGTAATTTCAAAAGCAGGGGGGGCAGTAGCAAATCATGCTCTCTCCCAACGGAAAATGACTTTGGCAGGGCAACCTACCTCCTGGGGTAGAAATAATGGAGCAGTTTGTGGCAAGAGTGGAAACGCAGCCAAGAGAGAGAAAGAGAAAAAAAAATCACTTGTAAGCAAAATATGTTAGAAAGATATCAGTTACCCTAATTGGAGAAACCTTCTCTTTTTCTGCTCTCTTTTCTTCCCTGTTCATTCTCTATATGCAGATAATTCCACTTCTCTCCATTTCATCTTTTACATCAACGTGCATTTTTGTCCATTTTCCGATTACTGAATTCTGAGCGCCAGAACAGTAATGCTTGTAAAAGGTGGGCTGACAATCGCTAGAAAAGACACCATCCCATGGATTATAACAAACTCAACTGGGGGAAATAGAGAAAATCTAAAGCAGTAAACCACTAATATGCTATGGCCATGTTAGATACTGAGAACTCCCTTTTCTCTAATAAGCAGCTGCAAAGGACTAATAGGGAAAAAAGTCTCTTCTCTGTCTTTCTCTTTTTTACCATAAGACAAAGCAAGGCAAAACAACAAAGCAAAGCTTTAGTATATGCTGGTACATGGGGGTTTTTTTGCGGGGGGGGGGAATCAGGACATTATGAGCAAACTGGCTCTGGAATGGATCGACAAGGGTTTATTATTCTGAGCAGCACTCAATCAAGTGTGGCCCCCATGAACAGAGAGTAATGTTGGCGAATCATCCTGGGGGCTTTTTTTCTGTGTGTGAGTGGTATCCATCTGTCAGCTGTCACTGCTAGTGAGAGATATACAGAGCTGTCACTTCTCGTCAGCCAGCATTTGTGAGGCCTTGTTGCAGCTGCTACACAAGGCATACTGTCCTTATTGAAGGCCGGCACAGAGTCTGCGAGTGGGATTATTCTGGGTGGGGTGAAAGGGAGGGGAGAGAGATGTCAGGACCACTCTAAAAGAATAGTTCTGACCCACAGAAAGACTTTTAAAAAAAGAATAGGCTGAGATTGATTTTTGTTGGGTTTTTATGACTGATGCTAAAAGAAGGATTGGAAACTGAGCTGGGGAAATAACTGCCTTTTACTATGATATGAGATGGGAGCTGCTCTAATGAATTATATCTGTATAATCCTAAAATACAGCACAAAAAAGGATTTCTGCCCTGGGAAATGAGATAAGACAAATATGAAGAAATAGTAAATTAAAAGAAGAATGGACTTGCTTAATTCATCTCTGGACAGCTAATCTGAGCCCAATCTTCTTCACATAGTTTGGGAAATACATAATGTGGATGTAACAAGGATAATTACCTTGTTCTCATGATAGTAGCATGAAAAATACCCTCTTTTCTATTGCTCTGTTCATGAAGTTAAAAGAAGAAGAGATAATTACATTTTCACTCTGTCTATCCCAAAATGAAATGCATTTGTATTTGTAAACAATGCCTAAGTGAAGGTTTTGTAAATAGATCCCCCTAAGAGAATGCTTAACATGGTCTTTGAGTAAGCGTGTATGATTATGGACTGTCTTGGTGCTGCTGAGCTCATTTTTTTAAATGCTCATTTTCAATATAAGCAACTAAGCAAATTTACAGAATAGATACAAACAAAACAATTTTTAATTTTATAATGCATGCCCCCACTGGGACCCGACCCAACCACAATTGAAGTTAACATTCAAGCTAAGACAAAAGTGAAAATTACACAAAGACAATAAAATCAATATATATCATGATATTTTTACAGTCACCATAAAAACAACCCTTACACAAATATAAAACCCTACATTTACAACCCAACACCCAGCTATCTGACTGTAGTAAAACGATTTCCAACAGGATAAAACTACCATATAGTTTTACTAACCACCATTCTCAATGTCTACTCACAGTTGCTTCCATGAATCAATCTGGATTATTAGGAAGATAAGTTTTCACACCTCTCTTAGATGCATCCAAAATTGTATGATACTGGAAGAGATACCCAATGATTTAGCAGTAAATTAAACATCTTTAAAAAATAGATGACCAAACTTTTTTTTCCAGATCATAAACAAACATGACCATAACTATAATTAAAAGAACAATTCAGTATTAAAACTTTTCAGAGGTTGCCATAATATTTACACACATAGAAAGACCTATTTCTAGTGTCCTTGCATTTTAAAAAGCAGGATCACAGGCTTTCTTAGGCTAAGAAAGTTTAACCTTGATGGCATGCTGGAGCAGAATTTCAAGATCAGGTGGGGTTAGCATAAGAAAGTGGGTTTCCTTTGGAGGAAGAGCTGAGCTAAAATTAATCAGCTCAGCTTCCCAAACCCCAGGGAAACTCTAAACTGTTGTGGGAACAGAGGAGATTAATCCCATTCTCATATTGGTGCCTCCTCTGGATGAGAAAGGGGCCTAAAAAAGGATTAAGATCCTGAACATAAAAGGATTGACTATATTGAAAAGGAAGAAAAGCTGAAGTTGTTTTAATACTCAGGTAACCATATAGGAGGAGACTGAGGACAGATTGCTGACAATTTTAGTAGAATCAAGGTAGGTTCTAAAACTGTAAAATAACTAAATAATTTAAAAATAATTAAAATAATTGATTTTACTTTCAAACAAAATTAATCTTAAAATTATTTCTCATGGAGAAATAGCTGATGCTGGAACAGACTTCAGAGTATTTCATTTCCTTTGAATTCAGGCCATCATGGACTTCAGCTTGGAGAATAATTAAATTCAGGTGAGCTGAATCCCCTTTCTTTTACTCTGTTTTCCATAACATATATTCTGATTTAGAACACTTAAGAGACTGTAGGTACAGTGGAAAACCTAGAGTTTAGAGGGTTGCAGGACATAAGACCACTTTCTAGAAGTGATTGCTGTAAAGGACAACATTTAGAAAGACTACATTCAAGGCAACATGTCAGAGACATTCATTGTATTCCATAATTTCTATTAATCTTAGCACCACCTTTTCATTCCCAGCCTAATAAATTATCACTGCAAGCCATTCCTCCTTCTGAATCATTCTAAAAATGCAAATCTTTGCATGGATGTGAGGAGGCACCATCAGTCTATTTAGCCTAGGGGCACCACATACCCTTGAACTGGCACTGATCCTAGCCTGCTTTTGCCTTCCATCTATCCTTACCTTCTATCTCCTGCTTGTTTATCTTTGGTATTTATTTTCCCTAAAATATATTGTTTGTCCTCACAGCTTTTTCTAGAAGGGGCTGGGAATGGAGTTGTGATATCTTTCATTTGCAGGGCAGAGCCAAATTATGTACACAAAGTTACTGCCAGCAATGTTCCTAACAGCAGCAATATGTGTAAGTCCTCAAAGGACACCATTCTGAGGAGGGATTGATGGCTAAATTAGGGATATAAAAGAATTGCACCACAGATTCTGCTTTGAAAGGAGTTTGTATTAGAATTCCAACTCATTGCCAAAAGAATAGATGAGAACTGGGGAGAAGGAGAAGGTTGGAATGTATGAGAGATCTGAGTATTCTTTTCTCAAACATTTAAAATACTTTGCATCTTCACAGCATCACAGGGATCTTCAGAGAAGTCTGGCCTTTCCTGCTGTGCTTTCTGAATTGACTATGTGATCACAGTTTGGTCTTGTAAATGTTTCTCCTATTTTTTTTTAAAGGAAAAATTCCATAGAAGGAGATCCCTCTAGATCAGAAATCAGCTTCAACCTCCCAAAGCCAAAAGTTTGAACAGAGTAGATTTTATCTGATCTGTATGTCCTTAGTTGCAGATAACTTTTGATTCAAAAGAGTGAACACTTCATAAATGCTGACTTTTAGCTCCTAATGTGAGAAAGTAAAACTAAACATAAATAAATGTTGGATAAGCCTCGTTGCCCCCCCCCCCCACCAAGAAGAGATTGCCACTTTGCTTCTCTCTCATTTTACTTCAGATAACAATATTCTTACTCACTGACCCATAGATTGTTTATATTAATGTATTTATACCCTATATATCTTTCTTCAAAATACAGTTTCCCAATGTGACTTAAAATCAGTATTTTTTTAAAAAATTAAACTGCTACCAACAACTTAAAATAAACCTTAAATAACTAAAAAATATAGAAGCTATAAAACAATAAAGTAAAAATTCAGTTGTAGAGATGACCAGAAGTCAGTAAAACAAAAAGCATAAAATAAAACGACAGAATTAAGATTATCTTTTAAATCCTGTATTACAATAAAAATAGAGAATTAAATAATTTCTGCCACTTTTTATTGCTGTATTCAAGATAATATATAAATGAAAGTAGCACAATAAAGCAATAGAATTATTACAACAAAATCACAATTTAGGGTAAAGAAATAATTGGATGGTGGCAATCTCTCTTTGGTAGGTAAGCAGTGATCCCCCAGTTACAGAGATATCTTCACAATCAGGATATTGTTTAGGTCTGGAAAGTTCTTCTACATCTGCATTTCCATGCAAATTCACTTCTTCCTAATTGTAATAATGTAATTACAGTACTGAGTTGTTTAGAGTTTCATAGGACTATGGGATTTTATATTCTGAATTGTGATTGTAGATAATGTGATGCCAAAATGGATTGGAAAGGAGGAAGATGTCATGATATTTCTAGTCAAAAGTTAAAGCTGTACACCAAAACTTCAAGGCCTTAGGAATAAATCCTTCAGATTGACCCCTCTGGAGGTTGTAGGGCACTATGGCCTCAGTCCTCTAAAGGGTAATTGACAGAATTACGACAGATGGCCTTATAAACACCATTCTTTCCTGGGGGAGGAAAAGAAAAATGTGCTGCTTCAGAGATTTGGGACTCTGATAAGAGTTATCATGATTAAGAAGGCCAGGAGCCTGGGGATCTTTATAAACTTAGTTATTCTCAGAGATGGGAAGTGACAAGCCTGAAGTAAATTGGGAGGTGAAACTTGTTTACAGCCATTTGCTGCCGAACATGCTATTTTGTTGGAAATAAAGACCCCATAGATTTTTACAGAAAGAAAGAACCAGAAAAAGGTGTCAGAGAGCTCAAATGTTCTTAGGTTTCTGTCTTGATATCCACATATGTGTCAGTATAAAAATATGGCTTCGGTCAAGCTGTGGAAAACTGGCTCACTGAGAGGCATTTCCAGCATTTCATGTATAGATTGTTGTAAGAATATTGCTTTTTTTTCTATTTTCAGTGGTTTATATGGACTGTTGTATACCCTCCCATCCATTTCTCCACCTGAAGTAGAAATGGTTCTCTCACCTATGCCTGCTGTGTGCAGGAAGACAGTCTTACTTCAGACCAGGAATAAGTAGAAGGCAGGCAGGCAGGTGGAAAGACAGACAGACAGATCTGCACATTCCTTCTGTCCGGTTTTAGCTGTTTGGAGCCTTGTTTGGCTGGTTAGTAAATTCCTTGCCTTGCCTAACTCCACTATTTTAATAAACAATGCGTGAATGACATCAGAAAAAAAAAGTGTGCGGGAAAGGAGCAGTTAATTTATACAAGGACTCTCTCCTTTCTCTCAGTCCTCCACCTTCTTTGGGGCCTGCCTCTGTGCTGTTTTTCTTAGCTGGGAAGAGTATGTGCTCAGATAGCTGTCTTGAAATAAACCAGGCCATAAGAAAACAGGAACACACACAGGAGTACCAAAAGAAACATAATGATTATAATCCATAATACATCATGGTATTCAGTGTGACACCAAAGTAAGGCAGAAAGGAAACAGGCTTTTATCTAATGACTCATTTGGTATGTAAGTCATATAGCAGGTGTGTATATGCATCTGTATGTGTGTGAGTATGTGTGTGTCTATCTGCTTGTGTGTCCTGCTATTGATTCTGGTTTAAATGAGAATACCATGCTGGAAGCTGTCAAGACGAGCTGCTAACAAAGAGCTGAGCCTTACCTCCCCATGTCCCCTTCACATCCTTTGGTGCCTCTGATACTTCTTTGTGGCCAATTCTGTCCTCAGGTTCCAGGAAAGGTGATAAGCGGGTCAGCAACTTTGGGATAAGCCAGTTCATCATCAAAGATTGGCAAGCAGGGAATTCCCTTTGTGCCCTTCCTGGTGAGTGTTACCCTCCATGCTGACAGCTGAGCAAGCATTGATGAAGAGAAAGAGAAGCTATGCAGGGCATCCTGCCAAAGCACCTCATATTTCTTCCCCAACCTGGTGCCCTCCACATGTGTTGGGAAACACATGTCTTTAACTCTCCTGCTAGAATCCATGGCACCTTTAAAAGTTTCATACAAATATCACACAATTAGATAATGTGATGATTAGCAATATGATGCTATACAAAATAACTGAAGCAAACAAAAAACAAAAAATGTAGGCTTCAGCCCCTTGAATTATTCCAGGTTTTCATAAGTGGTAAAGCTTTAAAAGGGGAATTGAAATTCAATATATTTTGCCAGATTAAGAGAAGTTCTGGAAAATTATTTTTATATAATTTTATAACATTCTGTTTTCCCTGAGTCCCTCTGCATTTAATGGTGTTACCTGTGTTACAAAATACATTTGGTATATCAATAAAACTTTTCATATATATTGTAGAATAGCTTTTTAATGAAATAAAATGACAGGAAGGAATAGATAATAAATGATTTAAAAGAAATACCAAAGAATTCTGGGTTAAAGGAAACCAAAATGAACTGTATCAGGTCAAATTACTTGTATTTAGCTTCATTTCTTTGAAAATTACTTCTGAGTCAATTATATGTGTGTGGTCACGGAAAGGAAAATATTTATGAATGGATAATTGATATTGAACCACTGCTTCCAGATACAGGTTCCTAGGTCATAAGGCTTTAAAAATACAGAACATTCTTGTTTAACTATACTTCTGAATTATATTAAAATTCTCCAGAATTACTTCTTAGTTCTTAGTTACCTAGTTGTAACATTTGTCATTGTAACCCTACTAACTATCAACTATTATTCATTTAGTATGGTTGATTATGTATATCACAACCGCTTAGAGTTTCAAGGCAACAGAGAAAGGGCATTAGACGCACAATTAAAAACAAACACAGTAACAATAGAGCAACATTATAGGTTTACAACTGTATTATGGGATGGTGCTGATGGTGCTAGGTTTAAGGGCTACAATATTCTGTTGACATTGCTTGAAGGAGAAGGATGAGATAATGCTAAGACTGGCCCTGTTCTCATCTTGCCCTTGTCATCTACAGTGACATTAGCAGCAGTGGTACCTCAGAACACAAAGCCATTACAACTGGAGAAACAAAGTAGTACTTGACACTGTGTTAGTTTCTGTGACCTTGCTATGGGAACCGGTCTATAGTGACGCCTCTGCACTGAAAAAGGGTCATTAATTTGTGAAGTTAAGATACTATTCCTCCTTTGATTCATTTCTGGCTTGTTTAACAAATCAATATTAAAATAGTCCCTGCTGTGGCACCTTTTTAAAAACCTAATACCTAGAATCATCATCTTTTCCTCAGAAAAAAGAATCTTTTTACCCTCTACCATTTTATTCTTAATCCTGTTATTAGACATGGGCATAAAGATGGGAAAGATACAATACAATACCTTCAGTGTCAACTGCTACTTTGTGAAAAGAAGCATCACAACCTATTTCTAACCTGTCCTGGTGCCTTCATGGGCACGTCCATGTCATTTTCTAGGCAACAGAATGGAAATTGTTTGTTATTGCTTTTCTCCAGGATATATATATATATTTTTCAATTTCTCAGTATAGTTTCTAGCCCTGGGGTTTCCCATTCGTCTTCTAAGTACAAACCTGGTCAAACCCTGCTTAGCTCTTTATGAGATCGACCAAGGTCAGCTAGGTGCAGCTCCCTGCTGTGGCACCTTTTTAAAAACCTAATACCCAGAATCATCATCTTTTCCTCAGAAAAAAGAATCTTTTTACCCTCTACCATTTTATTCTTAATCCTGTTATTAGACATGGGCATAAAGATGGGAAAGATACAATACTTAACAGATTCAAAAACATTTCTTTATTGAGAAGAAAACACAGAAGTAACAAAAGTTAAAAAAAAATGGTGTACTCATCTTTAGTTACTAAAACAAGAATAGTAAATGAGCTTGAGCAGAGGATGATGGTTGGAAGTGTACCAGTTCCTACATGTAATACAGGCCCAATTACATACTATAATTACTCTCATTTAACAGAAACCCTCCTAACTGTAGTGGATACATAATTATTAAAGACAGAAAAGGATTGTCTCTGTGGCCAAATTAAATTATCAAACTCTTTGCCCCAAGAGATTTGGTTTGTACCCAGTATGGTGATTTTATTATTACTTTTAGTTATTAACTACTCTAACTAGTAGATGAACACTAGAAGAAGGAACAAACCAGATGTGTCATAAAGCCATGCTGCTGAAAAGAAACGGTAATCCATGGACAGTTGGCAAATTGAGAGCCAGTGTTTTCATCAGTTGAGGATACCTTTTGATCTGTAAGCTTGGAAGAAACTAAGCAAATGGCTTGCAGGGTGAGTAAACCTAGATCTTTACTACTTTTACTACTGTGTAGTTATCTCTGTATGTGTATCTTTATTAATCCATTTCCTCATACAGTTAATCAAAGGCTTTGTTATCCTTCGCTGGCATTCTCTCATAACTAGCAGAACTTTGATATTTGCATTGCCTTCTTCCTCTCTGGAAGCTGTTCCAAATAGACATGATCCCATATCACACACTCCCTGCATAGTGACTTCTATGATGACCCTTTTTCAGTGATACTTCATCACCCAGGGACATGCATATCTTCCGCAGTCTAAACCTGCCTAAATTCAACTTTCCTTGCCATCTTCTTCCCAACCTTCTTTCTCAGTCTAACGATCACCCTCTTTCTGCCAGTTACTTAGCTATTTCAATTTCCTTCCTCCCCACTCATGTGATACTCCCTCTGTGTGGAAAAACTGTACCTGTTTTTTTTTTCCCAGCTGTTTTGCAGCCTCAGGTTATTAGGTACAAGTACAGTCTGTACTTCTGCAAGATCACATGACAGGATAGTCGACAGTGTTTATCTTCTCCATGGTATCATAGGCACCTCTGCCCTAAAATGATAGACATACTTTCTTCATTATACTTGCATACAAAAAGATAAACATCAGAACATATACTGTCATCCCATACCACGATGGTAAGTGCAAAGAGACAAGTATTGAGAAGTGGAACTTTTTCTGCAGTATGGACATGAAATACTTGCTTCACATTCACAAATTCCTCTGACTGCAATAAGAATGATTGTAGAAGGTGTTCCATGATATTTCCAACCCTTTCATACAGGGTTCTGGAATGATCATATTGCCTTGCATTCAGCATACTTTTACATCAGACTAGTAAACCTGCTCAGAAAGGACTTACAAGGAACTTACACTTCCTAGCAACTCTCTGGAGTTCCTAACTCATTGTTTGAGAAAAAGCCAACCTAGGTACCCTTCCTTCCTTCCTTGGAATAATTTGGGGATAACTCTGATATTATCTTATGGTCTATCAGAAACATTGTATAAAAGTACAGAGGTTAAGGAACCAATTTATACAGTAGGCTTTGCAGTTAAACTAACCTTTGTTGTGTATTAGTGCTAGACAATCAGGTCCCTGAAAAGTTCTCTAGTTTTTCCTGTTCTCTTATGTGGACTATAAATAATTGACCAAGAATATTAAAGATTCCCTAAAAGCTAGAGATGGTTCTGGCCTTGATCTCAATCAAGTCAAGTTAGACTTCATATTCCAAATGTATGTAGTATGCTTCAGTTTGAGAGATGAAGGAAGGAGAATAGAATCCATGGTGGCTTGTAACAGGCCCTACATTTTTGCCTAAACTCTTTGGCTGTGATAATATGTGTTCATATGCAAGGTAAAACTGCATATGAGTGTCAAGATTTTTAGAGTGGGTTCTTACTGGTGTTGGGAAGGTATCACTTTGTATATTCTGTTAGACACAAATGTGTTCAGGACTATTTTGAGCAGTGCATAATGTGGCTTCTGAAGCAGACGAACTGTTGCAATTGTTTAGTCTTGCTTCAATGCTGCCAATGGGAAAGCGTCCTTAAAGACACCTGAGGATAATAAGTAGCTTATGAGGTGCTGAACAGGTGAAGTAGCATCCACAGTTTAATTCTCCAACAACTTGATGTAAGGTTTTCACATATCAAACAGTGCTCTTCAATCTGCTGTCTAATGCAATTGCCTTGAATTGCCTAATGAGCTGGTCTGCTGTGCCTGCACAAAACTTAGGAGATGATATATCTTAATAGCAGCCAGCACTCCAGCACAGAGAAGGCCAAGCACAGTCCAATTAAATGTATTTGATTATGATGAGAAGTATGGGACCTATGGCCATCATCCACTCTGCTAAAACCCCCACTTTCATCAGGATGGAAGAGGAAAGCCTCCAGGGGCAGAGATATGATTATGTGTATATCAGCAACTTGGGCTTACACGGCTATATATATATCATGTGCACAAATGTATGTTTCTTGATACATGTTATTCTACCTTCTTGTATTGTAAACCTCAGTGAAATAAAAACTAGCAAGGATGCTGTTTAAATAATTAAAAAAAACCAGAAATGTCGGTATAAGTTTCCGTTTGAGGCCCTGCTGGTCCTTTTACCCTGATGTCCTGACTTCTGACATCCCTGCAAGGATTTTGAGAATGAAGCTTTCCAATTGCCATTGTTATAAAAAAGAATAATTTCAACTGTGATAATTTCCCATCGTGGCTAGAGAGAGTTCAGCTTTACCTGCTTCTCATACAAGGAATGATCGAGAGACCCCGTTTGTCTTTTGTGTTTGAAACCGACGGGAGGAGGGAAAGGGTCCATAAATACAGCCGATCAGGAGTATTTTATCTTTTATTGCTGCACTGAGCAAGCCCACCTGTAACAAAGTAAGAGAATGCAAGGTGAACAAAGATTTAGGAAAAAATGGGGCAGAAATCATCTTTCACACTGAATACTGCCTCTGTCTAGTATACCGCAGTACAGTACTGCTGGCTTTCAAAGCCATTATTCAAGGGTTAAATGTCATTCAAATCACGCTCATTATGAACTGCTCTGCAGTGTGGGTGGGTAGGCTCTATTTCCTTATGCATTTCAAATTGAGTTGCTCTGGCCCGAAGATGACCTGTCACACAATTTTTTAAAATTATCTCTACGCGACGCTCTGGTTGTTTTGGAAATGCTCTAAATAAAAATAATGGACTGTCTTTTAATAAGTCTCATTGTGAAGATTCCACATATCAAGCAATGCCGTGCAGCTTGGAGGCAGGCAACGGGCATGTGTGATCTCGCTGGAAGAGAGACAAATGGTGATAGGAGCAACTCCATCTAGGGACTGCTGACAAGAAAATGGCATTTGCAAACTGACACATCTGTCAGGGTGGAGAATATTGGCACCTGTCACGCAATTTCAGTCATGACTTTTAATAAAGCTGCTTTCCCTTAGGTAAAATTGGAACTTGACTGTAATATTAGCTGCAAGCACGTCTTGTTTTCCTCTTCAGAGATCTTTTGTACGTGAGCCGTTTCAAATGAATCTTAAAGCTGAAGTAATAATGTTTACTACTTATTTTTTCCTCCTTCCTTTCAAACCCTGGCTTTGAAAGAGATGTTCATTTGACAACCCCCCCGCTTTTGCTTTTTTTTTTTTTTTAACAAAATCTATTCCCTTCATCTACTAAAACCAGATTTTGAAAATGTATGCTGATTTGCCACCTATCACTCTTTGTCTTCTCCTTTCTCCCTCCTCAGCCTTACTCTTTTCTTTCAGCTGGGCTGTTGTTTGAGTGAATTTTGCCTGGGGAACTATGTATATCAGAAAAACTGGGTTGGGATTTGTTGGCTGTCAGTCAATAAATCAGTCAGAGTTTAATTACCAGGCATGTGATGGGAAGCGGTGACAGGCACAGACTCTGTTGAATAGTATTTCTTAGGGGGCAGCCTCTACCGAAAGCTAAAGATTCTGTGTGTCCGCGTGTGTGTTTGTGTGTGATGTAACAACATAGACTTATGGGAAACTCAGGGAAGAAAAATTGAGAAATCCTAAAGCTGGTTCTTAAAACAAACACAATGAAAAGTTTTGGGAGATGAGAGAGAGAAAGAGAGAGAGATTCTCCCTGTTTCACTTGATGAATGCCAGCATGTTACAGTATTATCTGATGCCTGAATTAATGTTTCTATCTGTGTGTATGAAAATGCCCTAGCTTGCTTGACATCTTCCAAATAGTTCATCAGTTTCTTTATTAAACAAGAGTTAAAAAACAGATCATTGAAACAAACAAACAAAAAAAGTATTCAAGGGAACGAAGAGAAAATGGTATGGTCAGAAAACAGCAGTCTAAAAAATAAGGCCTAAATTTTAAATTATATCTGATATATAATATAGCCTTCTCAATACTTAACTTAATCACAAGACTTTTTAAAAAAATTGTGGGTTATTTTTTAACTATAAGCCATGCAAAGTCCCCCCTCCTGCATCCAATAGTAAAGTTAGCTTGACACAGTTGTCTTTTTTGACGAGTGATAAGACATGTCATATCCTTCCTGTCATGTGCCATGAAACATTATGTGGAGATATTACATGACAGTTTGAGTGAAAAAATGCTCTATATTTCTTTTAACTGCTTTCTTGCAATGTGTCTGTCTGTGTTTCAGAGATTTTTTGTTCACTTTAGGGAATTATGGGTAACAGATAAAAGAAGCTCTTGGGTAGCTTGTGGTACCAGAGCTCTTGTCTGGAAGTGATGGGAATCAGATGCATTTAAGGTAAAAGAAGGAATAAGAGGAGATTGCAGGTAGTAGGATCAGGAAAGTCAGTTGCAAAATAAATTTATTTATTTATTTATTATTTATTTTCAAATTTATATATGCCACCCATCTCACTATACAAGTGACTCTAGGCAGCATGATTAATTTCTGCATGAGGGAAAAAAAGCAAATAAAGGTAGAGACGCCGTATTGCCTTGTCTATCATGAGCTTTTTAGCAAGCCATCTTGGTTCATTAACAAAAATAAACTGTTACCATAATCTCTCTTATTTCCCCCACTCCTTTGCAATAGATATGCTCATAAATGTCTTCCCTTCTCCACCCTCTGTAGGGAGAACAATTGCATAACTATCCAGCTGAAATAAAAATCCTCACACCTCCAGTCCCACAATGTTGTCACCTGGAATGAGGTGGTAGACCTTGTTGAGTGTGTTCAAGCAGAAGGTGGACAGGTCTCTGTGGCAGGTGATTTAAGTTGAGTTGCCTTCCAATTCTGTCACCCTAGAACAAAAGATTCAAGTGAGCAACGGAAAGGAGAGATCTGGCTATATGTGGTAAATATAGGATGGCAGCAATTGCTTCCTATATATTTTCCTTCATACTTTTGCTACATATGACAAATATGCCCTGTAAGATTTGTGGTACTCCAATGCTCTTCTCTTCCAACAGTGGACAACCAAGCTCAGCCAACCTGTTCCTTCCACTGATCCTGCCTATTAAATAACCATGGACACTTTTCCCATGAAGGACCACAGCCTGAATGTAGCACTAAAATGGGAATGGGTGCTCATATACGTCCTGCCCTTACAATCTCACCTTCCTAACCGTAGTGGCAGAGGATTCTAAAATACTGTATGCTCAGAAGTAATCTAGAGAAAATTTGTTGGAGGTGTTAAAAGGAAATTTTAACTGCTTCTCAGTTCCTGCTGTTGCAGGAATGTAGACATCTCCCTCAAGCAGGAATTCATGAAAGGTGCTCTCCTTTTGTATAGAGAAAGCTGGAGGAAGTCAAACAGGGCAACATAACGACTGCCTTTTGCATTCAATTTCCCCATGCTGAATATGAGAATAAGTATGCTGCTGTGTTTGTGACATTTGTTTAAAGCATGTATATCTTTCTACCCTCATCTATACTCTTGTCCTGAATTTGAGAGAGGTTGGTGGCAAGAAACAGGACTGAACAGGACAATATTTTTGCAGAGGTCATAGCAGTTTGCAGCTACTAAAAAGGGGGAGAAGGAGAAGGAGAAGGAGAAGGAGAAGGAGAAGGAGAAGGAGAAGGAGAAGGAGAAGGAGAAGGAGAAGGAGAAGGAGAAGGAGAAGGAGAAGGAGTCATCTTTTGATGCTGCACGTGAGAAAGCTTAACTCATCAGAATTGCCACTGCTAATGAGTTGGCAATTATGAAGGATGGAAAAAGGAGAGAACCTTCAGCACTGTTAATTTATTCTGCAGTTGCGGTCTGAGACAGAAGAAGATATAATGTATGTGTTACTTTAATACCGAGGTGGAAAACCATTGCCCCCACCCCCAGATGTTGTTGCCTACCCACCTTCATCAAACCTACTCATCATGGTCAGAGGTGAGAAATTGTAAACTGAAGCCTGTCAAATTCTGGAGGGTCTTTGATTTCTCATATCTACTTTAATTCACATTGCCAAGGCAGTAGTCCTGTATTTGTCACTATCTTGGCTCATATAAATATTGCCAAAGTCAAGTGTGAGATGGATGACCAAGTACTCAAGTAGGAAGGAAGTGCTACCACTGACATAACTTCTGGGCATAAAAATGAACCTAATGCTGCTGCCTTTTAATGAATGTGCATCCCTGTGCCTTCTGTGAACACCTTTGCTCTGCTTTGTATTAAGTGTTGAAACAGTGTTATATTGATAGAAAAAACTCATTTGACAGATGCTATCTCAAACTGAAGGATGCACTCCAGTAACAGTACAGAGAAGACAATATTTCCAATATTAGTGTATACATTCTTAAAATATATGGACATTTCTTCATATATTGAAAGATTCAGTACTGATACAATGAGTTTAAATAGGGATGCTTCCAGCTGGCTTACAATTTTGCTTGCAAGAGAGAGAGAGAGAGACTGTGATAGTGTGAAAGCTGGTTGAATGATAATGCCATCATTTTTAATGCCTGTTCCATAAAGACTCATCTTCACAACAGTAAGCAGTGCTTAGGGTACAGATTTAATTTCACAACATTCTCCAATTGCCCATTAAAAGTATGAGTGTACTCAGTCTTTTCTGTCTAATAATTTTGGCTTGAATCAGAGCTTTGAAGACAGGTCAAACCCATTCTTTAAAGAATATCTTCCCCATTATTTATTTTTTAAAATTCAGTTGAAAAGTACCTCTAGCATAGCTGAATGTTATGGGTTTTTCCCACTGATTCATTTGACCTGAGCTTAATGTAAAGCCAGCAAGGACTCTGCAAGCTATTTAGCAATCCATTGCATCATGGCACCAGAACCTGGAAAGAAGTTTGCTAATTTGTTGCTCAAAGACATAGTGTCAAACATTAGAATTATTCATCCAGGTTCATTTACTTTACCACAATGAAATCTGGGTGGCTAACAATCATAACTGGACCAAGAAATAATCTGATCATGACAAAGAGGTGATGCTGATTCCATATCCAAATCACATAACATCTGTTCTAAATGAAAGAAAGCCCTAATATGTGGCTACCTGCATGTGTTCGGCCCGAGATTACCCAAGAAAGCCATGGTTGTCATGGAGGCATGAATTCCTGGTTCTGCTAGACCCAGCCTCTACTATATGGAGATTGAAGATCCCAACACCAGGAGGTGAGGGAGGCAAACTTCCAACCTGACGACCAGATCTAGGAACCCAGGAAGGGATCCAGAGGAGTAGCAGGGTGGCTAATACTCCAGGATAACCTCTTGTTTATCCCTATAGCCCAGTCTAACATAAAGCCCACCACTTTGAAAACACTAACTCTGATCACAGACAATATCTCATGATAAATCAATGCCAGTCCTCCTCCTCTGCATTGAGGCTATGCAGGTCCTGAAACCCAATTGGGCAGATTTCTGATATTCCGATATTCCTGCCCTTGTTCAGGCAGGTTTTGATCATACAGTCCAGGTCTGCCTTTTTATCCACCTCCACTAAATACAACATTATTCCAGATAGGCCTGGCATTTACCAGCATCACGAAGGCACATACTCTAATAATCCAACCACCAGTTCCCCAGGGTAGAGTTACCAGATTGGAAGAGAAGATTGTCACTAAACCTAATAGCTCTCCAACAAGACCAGGACTATTGCTGCTCATTCAGATTTATATCACCAGGCCTTCACAGAGTAAGGCTTTTTCAGTCTCTTCCATATTCAGCTATGAGTCCTCTTAAATTTTACACAACAAAGTTTAAAATGAATAGGGACATTTCTTAGAAATGGTTGCTGAAGACTCTATATAATAGAGTGCTACTTCATATTTGTTTCTGATTTTCCTCTAAATTTCTGCACACCCAGGGAAGCAAGATCTTGTCAGCCTCTCCCAGTGTTCATGTTCCTCCCACTAGCTCTAGTCCAGTAAGCAGAACCTTTAAATCATCCGAGGAAGTATTAGTTTTCTTTTTTTTTCTTCTTTTTTTTCCAACCCTTGGACAGTAAAAGACACTCTAACCTTGCTGAAAAGAGGCAAAAAGAATCAAGAGTTAAATATGGGAGTCTATTGATGAAATCCCTCACAACAATCTTCTCTTGGCCAGGATAAGGTTTTGAGAGTGGGATAAAATGTTAAAGAGGTTTAGAACTTATAGGCAAGGTCTTTGTCAGGGAAATTTTAGACAACTAAAAGCTGTCAGCAACTTTGGTCAACAAACCACACAAGTGAGCCTGATAGCATAGCATTTCCCATGGTAATTTACCATATTGACATAGCACGTTTTTAAAAATCCAGACATAAACTGGCCACTGATACTTGAAAATTAATCCACATTTCTAGTGATTTGAGCAAAGCAGTAATGTTTTAAAAGTAAAGACACCACCATTCACTGGGAAATCGCTATGACATGTGCCATGTCCAGTTCAAGAAGGTGAGCTGAAATGTCTGTTCTAATACTATTGATTTGACTTATAGGTGTCATCTAAGCTATCTAGGGCACAGTATAGTCTTTGATGTAACCACCTTCGAAGTAGTAATTTTTTATTTTTATTTTTTTTACAATCTCTATTAAAAGTGCAGGCTGATGAGTATTTATTTCTGTGGTTTGTAATGGTTATTGTAACCTTTTCCTGATTAAAAAAATATTTTGTGCAGCACTGAACCAGAGGGAACTATTTGTTCAATGCAATAATACTCTTCTGACAATGCAAGGGGTTGCATTCTCCGTGAAAGAAATGCATTAATTTAGTATTTATTTAGATAAGTGTACGATGGCCTCTAGTGGTGCTTCCTGCATTGTGGATGTACACTCATGCACGTACACGCATAGGCAAGATACACATACAGACACAAAAACAGCTCCTTGCTGATTTTTAGTGGTACTAAGATTAAAAAAAAAGGCATTTTGGATCTACTAGGATATCAGGATACTGTTACAATATGAGTAACAAGACAGCCCACTGACAGATGGACCTGTTCCATTAATAGTAATTCTTTCTTCCATACCCAGAGGAGGATGCAGACCGTAGGCTGGGAACTAAGTCAGAAATTGATACTTAACAATGGCACATTTCTATTACACTTCTCCTGTGAACCTACCATCACATTCTGGGGCCAATATTGGAGAGAAAGGATCATATTTATGTTTACCTGTTATTTTTACCTGCTACTCGCAATTACATATGAAGATCAGAACATGTCATGTTCAGAGGGGAAATAGCTGTTTGTGTTTTCTCCTTTAAAGCAGGCAGGCAAAACCAGGCAGTGTATTTCACAACTGACTCGATGCATGTGTGCGTGCATATAAGAGAGAAAAGAATGGCTATTACATTTGTGGACTTTAAGGCAATGTTCTGGTATTTCCTGAACCAATTTTGAAGCATAATGCCTAGATTTTAAAAAAATGGATATTTGCCATCACCTCATAGCATGTGCACATCTATTTATGAAGATAGTTACAGATGGATTTAGTAACTCAAAGACAAAGGTCCAGAGGCGCCTGTCTCTTTAATTCCATCTCCGACCAAGTGAAATTTGTGGCCCTGATGAATGGCAGAGCAGAATCATCCATAAAAGGGCAGAGGAAAATCACATTCATTTGCATACAATAATTATTCTCTGAATCAGGCCACCTTTATTGCTGGCAGAAAATCTACTGTCAGCATCGCTCTATAGATCACATCTGAAAATCTAACAGCTGAGGAAAGTAATTGTTTGAAATCCATGTGGTCAGGCAGTCCTGCCGGAGACATGTCAATTATCATGTGCCTCAGCTGATAGAAGAGTTTTTAGATGCCACTGAGCAGGCCCGTGTCTCCTTTCTTTGTGTGAGGATTCCACAGTAACTCATCTTCTTCTGGTTAACATGAACAAAGCTACTTTTCCGCGTGTATATACTTATGTACATGTAATCACTGGAGAAAGATAGGAAGAATATATAGTCCAGTACATGGTTTTATGTTACTAGGATCAGTCAGGCTATTTTCTTCCCCTAAGTAAAATAATTTAAGAGATATGATTTGACACACTGAAGGACTCATCTGCATCTGAGGTAGATGAATAAGTCTCTATCTGGCTCATATTTGTAATTTCCACATCAGTCTGCAAAAGTTTGTTAAACAAAATCTTACAAAAATTGACATTTATTTTCATACAGTTTTACCAAACATACACTTTTCTCTATGTATTTTTCCTTAATAGACCTATTTGTAGGTCTATTGCAATCCACCCATCCTTCAGCCAGCAATAAAATATATTGGCTTAAAATTTGCCATCCAGAGTGCCAAGCCCTATTCTTCCTCCGTATGCAAGCTGGTGAGTGTACTGTCCTTACAGTTTTAATGTGGGATAAATTAAGGAAAATGGCCCATGGATTTCTTTTGCTTAGTTCCATTTCCCACAGAACATTTCTTGCTGATAGGAAGAACAGGAACCAATCACTGTCCCTAATGTTGGGTGAGGTTGGGGCCTAGGGAGGAGACAAATGTTGATCAATGGCTAAATGAATGCATGTATCCATCTGTCAAAATCTGGTACTGAAACAGCTGATCCAGAGGTTGGGGGTAAGGGGAATGTTCATTATATCATAGTGTTCTATCCCCCAGGGACAGGAAGGACTATGTCCATAGCAAACTAGAATGGCCAATAGGAGCTGGGCAGATCCCAACTCCTGACTATGTCATCAATCACATTGCCAGTGATTGTGTCCTAGATTGCGTCCAAGGCAAGAATTGTTAGGAGAAGAAAAAAAAACCCTTTTTTAAAATTGGAACACTTAAAAACTGTTTTAAGCTGAATCAGCTGTGGGCTAGGGATAAGATGAAGGTGATTTCATAAGGATATGTCATATAAAAACCGGAGCATGTTTGTACTGTGGTTAGAGAGAGATGAAGATGACCTCCACCCACACATTTTTCTGCGCAACATTTGAGCTAAGCTGTATGCAAAATATTCCAAAGCTTGAAAAATTCTGAGCTTGAAGAGAACATATCCAGATATTCTGAGATCAGAACAAAATTCCAGAGTTTTGTCCTGGGCTCAGGACAAACCAGCATGTTTATTTTAAATAAGCCATGGCAATCTGGAACTTGCATTAGCCAATATAATAGCAAACAGCATAGATTCTGTCTTTGCCATCATTGGCTGAAGCTAGTTTAAAGAAGAAATAGGAGTGGATGTGAGAAAAAATTAGCTAATGCATTGTTCATAGACTGAGAACTATGTGGGACATGAGAAAAGATCTTCTGCCTGCCTAGTTAGCAATTCAATTCTTTGCCACGAGAAGTTAGGTTGCATGAATTATATTGCATTATTGTTAACAGTGTGTGTTTTCTGTAGGTTGTGTTTTGTTTTTAGGTAGGTTGCTATATGCAAAACATGTGCAGGATGCTTAAGGTAGCATGCAAATTAACTTACCTGATAAACTTTGCTATTTCTGGTCATGCTATATATTCTTGTCTCAGAACTGAACATTATTTCTTTGTTAATTGATATTGATCTATTGAGTTCATTGAGTTCATTTCATTATTGTTTCCTGTTGGGAGAAAAAAGGATACTCAGAAGAATTATTCTTCCTGCAACATGAGGAATATAAGCGCCTCTTTAATAAGGGGAATCTTAATTTCAGTACTGGATCTTCAGGTTAACATTACAGGAACCCAGTCTGTCTTCTTTTCTGACAAGAGGAAATATAACTATAACCCTGAAAAAAGCATAGCCAAAAATAAATCTGCAGCAACTATACATTTCTGCAATTTTATTTTAATTCAAAAATAAATAAATGGGTAAATACCGTGCGGTGAAACACAATATTTATTTATAAGGAGGTTTCTGAGTCCTATACAAGCCTTACAGGCATTCATTAAAAATAAAAATAAGGGGTGACTTATGTCCACAAAAAGATGAAGTTGAATAGTAGACCTCTTGGAGTAGGGTAGGATAAGTTCATTAATTTGTGTTTTGCTTGAGGGGGAGTGATGTACCCACCATTCAGTGAGCAAGCAAATTACTCTGGACATAAAAGTATGAGCAAAACCAAAATCAGTTTTAGAGGAAGCATGTTTTCAGAATGTTCATCCCCAATCTTTGTTTCAAATATTTAAAGACTGTTCTATGCACCCAAGCCTCAGCTTGTCCTTAAGTATCCTTCACGTTTTCAGCATCTTTGTCAATCCTCTGGAACATTCTTCCCTATGATAGACAGAGAAGTAGATACTTTCCCCCCCTCCCCACCCCTAGAGTAAAACATTTATTGTTGCTGTTACTGTTGTTCTAACCACTTTTCATGCTCTCCATCTACTAGCCCAAAGAGGCGTTAAATTACTGACTTAGAGAAAATGCCTACAAAAAATAGTAAAACAGAGTAATAAAATAGGAATAATAAACAGTGTAAAGGAACAGCTTGAAGAATAAAATGTACAGTAAAATGGTTAAGTCTTTAAAAATATCCAAAAAAGGAAGGTCTTTGTTTGACCTCTTAAGATAGAGACAAAGGTAATATGCATGGTTTCTTTCAACAAGATTTTTCAGAGTGCAAATGTGACGACAAAGAAAGCCCTTGTCCATGTGCCATCAGGGACATCTTGCAAAATAGAAATCCTTGGCATACTTTCTTTATCCCATATAATAGAATATATACGTAGGACGAGGCATTCTTTCAAATATACAGAGGCAGCCCATTTGCAACATGACAAGTTACTGCCCTCACTTTTATTGGCAACAATAGCAATTGTTTCAGAAATAGAATTATGTTATTTCTGATTAGTGCCAATCAGCAGTATAGATGCAAGTGTAATTGTAAATTCTCCACAGCTTTCAAAATTAATCCCAATGAACTACAATTGCAGCAATTCCATTTAGAGGTTCCCAGTATTCACACATTGCCTAATTTTGCATTTCCTATTGGAGAAGTACAATCAAGCCAAAATTGATTCTGGGTAGAGCCATGATATATTATTTTCAATGTCTTGGCTCAGCTCCAGTGGAATTTGTTGTAAATGGGGAAAAAATCCCATACCAAGAACTTAAGACATGAAACAGTTAGAGAAAAATTTAAATGTGATCTGTCAATTATCTCTAATTTGTCAATCTAGACAATGAGCAGGGATCATCAGCCTGGAAAAATAAAACTCTTGGCAACCAATCAGGAAAAAGAAAGTTTTACTCTCTTAGAGTGTGCTTTTAAAAAAAGGAAAGGGCATTCCCATTTTGTCTTTCTTGTGACTTCATTGGAGGTTGGGGCATCTGCTCTGGCCTCAAAGCCAGGGAAGCAGTACTCCAAATTTCCAGGAATCCAGGAATGGAGATCTGGCAAATAAAGAGAAATCTAAGAACAATCTAAGATGTCTGATTTTGATGTATGGAAAAATATCTGAGCCGTAGCACCCATTTTATCCATTGTCTATTTCATTCTGTCCCTTTTCTGTTTGTTGTATATGTATATATGTACCTGCATGTGGGCTCCCAGCTGGAGGAGCAAGTGGCTGGGAAAACCTTTCAGAGACACTATCTACCCCCCCCCCCACTTTCCCTTTTGTCTTAAACTCCCATTTAGTTTCTTAACTTTGATATACATAATAAAAACGTGCATTTCTTACTGAAATCAACCCTTCCATTGTGGAAGGATTTTAAACTTACCATATAGTCCCCACTTGGTTAAATTTATCGTGGGATGGGAAGAGGCAGAAAGGCTGGCACTTTTTTCCTGCTTGGGTAAACCAGGGCAGAGAGAGGCTTATTCTGCACTAAAATGGATGATGGCACCATTCACCAAGTTGGCTCTTCCCCCGAAATTGTAGAAGGATGAAGGGGGGATCTAGAGGCTGGGGGTCCAGCCCACCATATCTCTGTCCATAGGTGTATAAGCACACTCCATTACTGAATTTGCTTGTTAAATTTACCTCATCTTTTCTCTAGAAGCTCAAAGTGGCGTACTTTGAACTGTTTCCTATCCCCCTCCCCCCAATAACTACCCAATGGTAGTAGTTTGGCTGAAAGTGACCGAAAGTCACAAGTGAGTTTCCATGAAGTAAAACCTGGGCCTCCCCAGTTAGCGTGGCATCTTAACCACTGCACCACACCAGACATCTCCTAGAGTCAGCCCTAGGCTTAACTTAATTTAGGCTTCAGTGGCAGATGCTGGGGAATGGGATGAAAGGGGCCGCCCGGGTTTGTTCACTACCACTTTATTTGATTGGCTCTGGTACCTGGAATTATGCAGGTGGGCAGCTTAGCCTTTATTTCTGCTGGCATCATTTCTTGGGCCAGCCTTCCTACAAAATGCCTTTTCTTATTTTTAGTCAGCGTTCAGCAAGAAAACTGCATGTATCCATGAAGTTGCCAGTAGCCATGTTTTTTACCTTTTAATCATTGAACCAACTTCTATAATGTCTCTGTTAAATTGTTTATTGTATTCCTTCCCATTATTTGAAATACCTCTGTGTTGTAGCATCAATGACTTTAAGATCATCTTAACTTTGTGTGTTTGCTGTTTGTTTTCAATCCATTGACTTGTCTGCAATTTCTATCCATTGTATGCCTTTTCTTTTATGTTATCCTACTTTACTCTCCTGTATTTTTTTACTCATTTACCTTACCTTATGTAAAAAAAAATAATAATAAATCTGGCTCATTTTCAGTGTCTTTTGTCTCTTGCATTAAAAATGGCAACTTTTAGGACACTATATTCCATTACAAATAAGGCTAGTTAAAACAGATAAAACAAATATGAATAAACTGGCAATTTTCCTCTGAATCCAAATCCTTGTCAAATTACCTGATCTCTACCAAATCCCACCAAAATCATGTAAATGCTGTCAAGGATATAATTTATCTAATTTTTTAAGCATGTGACACCACCTTTTGGCTCTGTTGTTTATTAGAGAGTGATGCAGCCAATATTGGCTTGCTCTGATGATCACTTTAAAAACCACACCAATATAAGTTTGCATTCCTCTTCAGTTCAAAATTTGTCAGAGAAAAAAGGCATTAAACCTGTCACCTCAGATAAGGATCAGATGTTTGATTTCAAACAGAAGAAAGCAAACATTCTACAGGGGATTCTGTTAACTCCTTGAGTGCTTTAATTGGACTTCTAGACATCAGCAAGCATACATGGCTACTTTAAAAGCTCCCTGTGAGTTTTCAGAACCACCTTGCTGATGAATTTTCTTGAGAGACAGTGGCAGATGCAAGATAAAAAGAAGGGCAAAGAAAAAAAATCTCATGGTTGTATCAACTTTGGAAACAAGGTTGGATACTTGTTTGTGACATGGATGTCAACTTTTGGTTCTGCATTTTTGTAACAGATTGTCTCGGTGGCACCAAAAGAGTAAGTGGCTCTGCAATCTACTTCATCGTAATAAAAGAACAAGGGAATTTCAGAAATGCTTTGGTCATATCTCAGGCTACACGAAGCATAGAATTTGTGCCTGTTCTGTACTTTGTGATTCCCTGTCAAAAAAGCCCTCACTGCGCTGCTGAAAATGCAAACTGAAATTTGGAATTTGGAAATACAGTGTCCGCCTTGCTTACCAGCAAAGAATATGTCTTTAATATGCCATTTGACACATAGAAATGTAGGAACAGGAGATTTTCTTGGTACAGTTCCTGGCTTGAAAAAGTTTCATGTTCCAAAACTTAGATGCAGTTTCATTAGTAAAATCAAGTTTCTATCTGGTTTTCATGACATGGTTACTTGTCATGGTTTCATTGTATTAAATCAAGGATAGCTATAATGAATCTTATTTTTAAAAAACCTAGAGAAATAACCATACTGTGATGTGTCATTCTTTAATTTTTGGACCATATGAGCCAAGTTGCAGAGTTCTTCAGTGATTTGAGCATCACTTCTAGAAGATACAGTTGGTCAAAGTTGTTTACATCATTGGAAAAACAATATAATCTTAATCTTATTAGGATTCAGGTTCCAATCACAAACTATAAATACACTGCATATTAAGCAGCCAATCACAAGCTATAAATATACTTCATATTAAGGCAGTTGGGTCAGGTCTTTGATAATTTGCAATATTTACTGGAAGCAATCCAATTTTTCAAATGTTCAGATTGTGAGATTTTCAGCAGTATAGATACTTGATAGTGTAGTATTTATTGTTGTTATTGTTGGTCGCACAGTCAGCCAGATGTTTAGACTGGATTTGGCATTTTTATCCACCTATCGAGTCCTTCCCAAGGACCCGGGATGGGCAGATATTGTTGCTTGATGGTGTTAAAGGTATTGCAGGATGTGAGCTGTTCCAAGTAAAGCTGCCCTTTGCAATTGACTGATGGTGATTTTGTCAATGCTGATGGTCTTCAAATGGTACCCCAGATGTTTTGGGATTGCACCCATGGAGCCTATTACTATTGTTACTATCTTTGCTTTCTTTTGCAATGGTCATTCTATTTCTATTTATTTTTATTTTGTGATTTTCTCCAGTTCTTTCTCTTCTTTTCTGCTGTCTTCAGGTATTGCAATGTCCACTGTCCAGACGTTTTGGTCTTTCTTATCAACAGTTGTTGTTGTTGTTATATTCTTTCAGTACTTGAGGGTGGAAGAAATAAAAAATCTTAATTAAATGGTTGTTATGGCCTGGATAGTAATTTCATATAAATAAAAACCATGAGTCTTTTGTGCCATAAAGTCTTTTGTGCCATATGAACAATGGCATCATTTTCAAAAAGGGTGAAAACTAGATCTAATTCATGTAACTTTAATTAAAATGTAAGATAGCTAAAATTATTAGTTCTCATGTACTGAACCATGTTTATTCATATAAAGATTATAATGGAGTAGCAACTTTTGGAGTCACACTGAAAGTTGCAGACATTGCCGCTGTTGTTATGAAGCTGACAAACATAATTTCAACAAATTTGTTTAAAGTATTCTAACTCTTTGCACATTAAGTGTGTGTGCATAATGTTGCTTCTAAACCTCTCCATAACATTTCAATTGGTGACCTTGGCCTTAAATAGTTATAACCTATTTTCACTGGGTTAGAGCAAGTTTCTGGCATCATGATTTCTATCTATCTATCTATCTATCTATCTATCTATCTATCTATCTATCTATCTATCTATCTATCTACCTACCTACCTACCTACCTACCTATCTATCTATCTATCTTTTAGAAATTTATAAGGCTACCCAACTCTACAATGACTCTACCTGTCTCTTGATCAGAATTAAATTATATTGTAGGAGCAAGCACTCCCAAGTTTTGTGTATGCAATGAGAAAGCACATTTTTTTAACATAAGGAAAATATCTCAAGGTAAGTGCTTCACGAAATCAAACCATTATATTGAAATGATGACGTGGCTATAATAAGAAATGTGATTTATCAGCTTACTGAAAGCAATCTGAAATGGATAGTTCAGATTTTAGTGATTGTGGCAAAGGCCTCTTTGGAATCCAGCTGTGTTTATGGCAAACCAGTGTAACCTAATACAGTCACTTTGACATAGGCAAGCTGTGAGACTTAATTACATTGGGATTGTTTAATGGATCTCCACACAGACTCAATAACAGGATGAATACTCAAACAAGAATGATCCACTGTTAGATTCCCCCCATTGCCACTCATTACTTAATATGGAATAGTTTAGCTAGCAGTTTTTATTACCTTCTTTTCTTTTTTTGCCACCAAGGAATAATCAGATTGGTGGGTTTGATTACTTGTTCCATAAGCAAACGCTCCTTCTCCCTGTTAACCTTAGTGAATACTATGCAAATGGTTAATATGTATGTATGTATGTATGTATGTATATATGTATGTGTGCATCTATGTATGTATCTGTTCAGGGTGGGTTGTTTCTTGAGAGTTTTTCATTTATTAGCCTACTAATCTATTTACTGCTTCCTGTTTCTGTGGCAGCAGATGGCATTATCTCCATAAGTCTCTCTGTTGCCTTGTAAATACATTATTGCATAGGAACATTAAAGGGCAGAGATGACCATATGGTATGTCATTGCAGGCTGCCCTTTAAGGCCCAAATACCAAATTATCGTCTTAACACCCTAGTTTTTGATAATAGATGTATAATGTAATTTCTAGCATACATCGGGATATGTGGAAGAAGCTAGAGAAACAGATTAACAGCTGGTATCTTGGTGCAGTTCCAGACACTCCCGTACTTAGTGCCACTACACTGAACTGAAAAGTTTAGCCTTGGTGCATCTTTCCAGTGGTGATTTGCAGCAATGCCTGCCATGCTTCTATTGGTTGTATATTGTAGCCTCTAAACATTTACTTCAAACCAAAAACTTTGGAAGAAATCATTAGGGTTTCACTGCTTGTCCTCTCATTTAGATTCAGATGTTTAAAAAAGTGCTGTAGTAACTGAGACTGAAGGGTGAAAGTCTGGAGGTCTGAACTCCCCCTACCTGTATTCCTAAAGTTGTACAGGAGCTGCTGGGAATGTGGGCTTGATCGCAGACGAAAACATTCCATGCTTCAAGCTCTCTCTTTCTAACTGAAAAACATGCCTCTTTTCTTTTTCTTTTTTTTCCTAAATGGAAAGGACTTTTTTCCCCTCCAGCTCTATCCTCTTTAATTTATCCTCCAAGCCCAATCTTTTCCTTCTTTCTGCTTGCTCCACTTCCTTATTCCAATTCCCTAGGAATTTCAGCTCCATTTAAAAAAAAAAATAAATTCTGGGCTTAGATTTACAGTTTCGGTAATTAAATTAAGGGGCTTTATGTGTCCTATCTCATTGCTTTGTTTGTTGGGTCCTGTTAGGATGGCTATCCGCTCCATCCCCCAGAATGGTATTCTCAGAACCTGACATATTGTTCCGCAGGATGTCTTCTGCTGTCTGGATAGGCAAAAATGTCTTCCCGCTCCTCGACAGCATACAAGAGATCTTTGATTCCTGTCCTTAATCTAAGTATCCCAGAACTTAAAATAAAACTAACTTTTGTGTGTGCAAGTTACTTTATATCTCTGCTAAAAAGAATTTAAGGAAATAAAAAAGAAAAAAAATCCTCATCTATCTGTCCCTCTTCCTGCATTGCCCATATCTCAGGCACAGAGCAGCAATATCTTTTTTTAAAAACAACAGCAACAATTCTTGTCTACTTTGGTCCACCTCTAACACCAGATAGGAGCAGGATTGACCCTGTAGAATAAAAAGCTTGAGGTCTAAGCCTGCCCACACTCCAAAGCAATTTGAGTCTACACACACTTGTTCCTCCTCCTCCTTTGGTGTGAGGCTTGATTGTACTGATTGCTACCACCTATTTTCTATCTGCTGTCTTTCCTCTAACCCAGCGTGTGAGTAAAATGCAGCTTTCCACACTGTGTTACATTCTGGCAAATTAAAAGGAAATGAGGTGAAAATATGAAATAAATTCTGCAGTGCCACCTTCTGACTTTGTAGCATATCTTTTTTTTTTTTTGACATAGACTATCTCACAAGAGATAAAGGAACACAAACTTTACTTTAAAAAAAGTTTTTAAAGTTTTTTTTTCTTTTTACTTTAAGTAAAACCTTCAGTAGCAAGAGTTGTAACAATAAGTCATTCAAAGCACAGAGAGCAATTTAAAAAGGATATCTCACATAAGAATCTAAAGGAAAATAGGACTCTGAGCAGTTCACATTATGATACGGGTCTGCTCCTAATTTTAGAGTAACCTCAGGTATAAAGAAACTCCAAGTGACACTCAAAGGGCTAACATAGACTCAACTTATATGCTATCTGGCTGTCAATGAATGTGAGGTGGGGACTTAATGCCCATTCATTATATGTTCTTTAAATGAAATCTCATGTTTCTGGACACTTCTATATTTTTGTTACAACCTGCCTCCATGCTGTGCTTTGGCTTCTCCTCCCTTGATTAGTCACTGAAGAATAATGAAATCATGTGATGAGTCAGATTTCACCAAAATACAAAATAAAAAATTCACAGTTGGTATTATGGAAATGCTAATGAATACAAAGTTATAACACTTCCTGAAAAATTCCATGTTGGTGCAAAATTGTGTGAAGTTTGTTCTCTATTTAGGTATACAATTTCTACTTTTAAAAATCAAATGGCCCCAGATTTACTGAAAGTAGAAACTCTGCAATGTTGTTTTCACTACTATGAAAATAAGCTCAAAAAATAATACCCAGATTATATCTGAAGCAAAACAGATAAAAAAACTACTCTATATCCAGAATCAGCCATTAATATAAGAAGAGATGCAGAACAGTAATCCTCACATGTTTTCCTAATATTTTATTTAAAAGGTAGAATTTAATGGTCTGTAATAGGAGATCATTTTCATGGGTCCATGACTATATTTTCCTATTTTGATTCATACAGTCCTTCAAGCTTATCTCTTAGCTCTGCATCTAACATTCAGGTTTATCCTTTTTTTAATTGTAATTTTATTAAAGATTGCAATTACAACAATAAAAACAAATACAAATTTTAAAAAAGAAAATAAAAAGAAAAATAGAAGGCGCAGAAAAGAAGAGAAAAATAGAAAAGAAAGAAAAAATAAGAACATAGTAAAGAAAAAGAAAATAAATATATAAAGAAGTGACTTCCCCCTTCATCACAACAAGTATAAACAATTTTAGTAATTTATCACCTTCTCTTAAAATGCAACAAATCTTCCCATATCTCATCTCTTATCTATAAATCCATAAAACCACATCATTTCAGTCCTGATGTCAGAAAGTCCATTAAGGGTTACCAGAGATAACAACATATTTATTTTAACCTTGATCAAATAAACCAACTTAATATTCCTTCCTTTTACTTCAATCTTGATCTTTAGTCCCTTCAAATAATGTCCTAGAACTTGATTTATTTTAATTTTTTCTTTGTCCCTTCTCACAAACTTCTTCAAAGCTTTAACAAGCCTCTTTTGTAAATCCAATATAGGAAAATTATCCAGGTCACTTTCTTGGTTTGTTATTTGTATATCCCTTTTAATTATTAAGACATCAGCTGATTTCTTTTGTACGTCCAATGTAATATCTTTTTCCATGTCATTCTTGTAGCCTGTCATTTTTAAATCCACTTTCAAATCAATCTCAATCTTGTCAGATAAAACTTGTTTCTCTTCCATAACATCTTTTAAACACAGTTTAATCTATGGAGGCAGACGCTCTTAAAATTAACTTCTGGGCCCATTATTCAAAAATATCCTTCAATATGTTCAAAAATATCCTTCAATATGTCCAGCAAAATATTTTGCTTCATTCTGTAAGTCGAGTTTCAGTGTTCTTCTCCCTTAACTGTAATCTTTAGTCCCCTCTAGTTCCCTCTAGTATCCAATTTTTAAAATATTATCTTATTATTTTAAAAAAAATCAAAATTCTTTATTATTAATTCTGAAATCTTATTTCAACTCCATCTGCACCTTTAGTCCATTTTTAACTTTCCAAAATCAAAGTTTTAATCACCCTTTTGCTGTTTATTAAAAAAAAAAATTTTTTTTTAAAGTTCTTAAACTTTTAGTTAAAACTTCTTTTGCTGAGGATTGAAGGAAACTCACCTGGTGCTCTCAAACTTGTCGATCCAATGGCTTCTAAAAGCTGCAAAGCAGTTAACAAGCAATTTTCAAAAGCGATTAGAAAAGGAAACATGCAAACCTAGCACCCTTTCAAAGGTGCTGAAAGCAGTTTGAGCAAGATGCCTATTCCCTCATCTCACAGAGCTCTAAACCCAGTGGAGACTGCTATCTTGTGGTCTCCTCATGTGGAGCAGCTGCCAGGAACACTTGTGGGTGATCTCAAGTCCTCTCCTTATCTGGAGAGGAATTATCAAAGAGCCAGTCTACTTGCTGGCCCTTCATTCTGCTGCAGTCATTGGCTCTGCTTTTCACAGAGCCATCTTCAGTCCACCATTTCTTCCCCAGAAGTCCAGGCTTATTCTCATCATAATCACTTGCACCATATCCTAGTAGTTTCTGTTAATCTTTCTCAGATAGATAGAATCATAGATTTCTGGGTTTTTTTTTTCATTTATTATTGCTTTTATTCTTTGCAAAACTTTGATCTTTGATCAGTTCTTTTAAACTCTTGATTTTTCTACAAGGGCATTTTTTTGTTCTTTTTTTTTTTAAAGACACATTTGCTACATATGATCAGATGGAACTTGAAACTGTAAATGTCTGTGTTCAAGATTTCCCAGATGAGATTTTTATCATCTTCTCTACTTCAGTCAAGAGTCCTCCTATAAAATTCTTACAGTTTCAACTTTCTTTCTGTTCTGGCAATTAGTTATGGCTCCATCCTCAACAGTTCTGTTCCTCAGGGTATAAAAAGCAATCATAGCAGTGTAGATCCATACACATATCCAAAATCCACAGTTGAATAACACCTGTAGTGGGACAAACCAAAATGAGACAAACTTTAAAGTTCTCCAGAATTCTTTCTCAGACATAACTAGGGCATGTAAAAAGTTCCAGAGAAATAATTACATTTTTTTAGCTATGAGATCTACATTTCAAAGCCAGTCTAAGATGGAATTTGTAGAATGAATGCATTTCTTAGTGGGAGGTATTACTCAACATACAATTTCTATTTGGGATGAAGAAAAATGATTGTTCATCCCAACCCTTTTTTAAATATAATTTTATTAAGAATTTTGATTATAATAATAAAATCTAATACAAGCTAAACTTAAAGAGAAGAGAAGAGAAAGAAAAGATAAAAGGTGCACGGAAAAATAAAAGCGAAGAAAGAAAAAATAAGAATATAATAAAGAGAAAAGAAATTTGAAAAAAAAATGACTTCCAACCTTCATCACAAGTATAAACAATTTTTGTGACTCTTCATCCTCTCTAAGGTTATAAACAATTATCTCTTCATATCATACTACATCCCTTATCTATAGATAAATCCATAAAGCATCATCTTTTCAATCCTACTTTCAGCAAAAAGTTCATAAAAGTTACCAGAAGTAGCAACATGTTGTTTTAAAATTGATCAAATAACCCAACTTTATATTATTTTCTTTTACTTCTAACAGTCTTAATATTTAGTTCATTCAAATATTATCATAGGATTTGATTTCTCTTCATTTCTTCCTTGTCCCATTGCACAGAGTTCTTCAAAGCTTTAACAAGCCACTTTTGTAAATCTAATAGAAAAAAATTGCCCAGGTCACTCTCTTGTTTTATCATTTGTATTTCACTTCTGAATTATAAAACCTAGGCCAATTTCTTTTTTAAATCCAGTGAAACATCCTTTATCCAAATAATTCTTTTGGCCTGTCAGTTGTAAATCCACTTTCAATACCATCTCTATCTTGTCAGGTAAAATTTGTTCTACATCTGTCATTTCTTCAATAACATCTTTTGGACATAGTCTATCCATAGAAGGAGACATCATAACTGATGTTGTTGATATTCCTATTCCATTCTTCAAAAGTCTCCTTCAGTATTTTTATTGTTATAACATTTTGCATTTTATAGGCTTGCATTTTTTCTTCTACCTAAAATTGTAAGTCCCCTCTAGTGTCCAGTTTTTAAATCATGAAATTACTTATCTCTATTATCTCTTCCAAAAACCAAAACAGAACTGTTTCCCATGAGAATCTGTTCATTCTTTATAATTAATTCCAAAGTCTTATTGTAAAAGTTTCAATATTCCAAATTTATCTGAACCCTTAGTCCATTTATAACTTTCTAAGATCAAAATCTTATTTAACTTTTTGAAGTTTATTTCAGATTCTTTAAGTTCTTAAGCTTATAATTAAACTTTCTTTTGTTCAGAATTGAAGATAAACTCACCCAATGAAGACTTTTCAAACTTGTCATTCCAAAGGTCTCTAATAGCTTTAAAATAGTTAATAGGCAATTTCTGAAAGTAATTAGAAAGTGAGGTTTGTGAACTTAGTGTCCTTTAAAAGGCTCTGCCATGGTTGCAAGCAAGATGGCTGATCCCCTCATTTCCTGGCATTCAAACCTGTGAAAATCACTGTCCAATGGTCTCCTCATGAGGAGCAGCCATCTGGAGCACGTGTGAATGATCTCCTGTCCTCTCCTTATCTGGAGAGGTTCCAAGGAACTGGTCTACTTGGTCTTTGCCACAGTCATTGGCTCTGCTTTCCCAGAGCCCTCTTCAGTTCACCATACTTTCCCCAGAACTCCATTGCTCATCCCAACTCTGAAAGCACAAGGCTATTAATAACCATGCCGTGGTTAATATAACAGGTGTCTTACTCTAGCAGGGAATATTAGTTTGATCTTTTTATCAATTGTTATAGGAGAAAAAGGTGATTCAATTCACATTGTAGTCCTTTCATGTTTTCACTTGAAAGATAATAAACTATACGAAGTTGGCTACTGGCATATCTAAAACTGCACTATTTCTATTTAGCTTCATTCCACATTTGCTGAGTTTGGAGTTTTTGAAATTGAAAACCAGAGTACAAGGAATCTTGGATTGGAAACAAATGGGGACTAAAAGAAATAAATCCAAATTCAAGACTGATGTAAATCAACATCACTTTGGTGAACTGAGCACACTACTCTATTTAATAAACAGGGAACACTTTTGTCTTACTGCCAAATAGCATTTTAACAGGCTAATGAACCCAAATAGATAGATAACTAATCAATGAATATAATTTATTAACAATGTAAGTTTTTTTTTCCATTCTTGGCTTGGAAAGTCTCCTACTAAAGTCTCAAGGGGAAGGCAGGTCTCTTTTAGCAGAAGTGCTGATACCAGGGCAATACATCAGCTGTGAGTTGCCAAGCAGTACCAGAAGCCATCACACACCTATGTTGGACTGATTAGGGTCATATGGTAACCTCGACCCTGAAAAGAATTTTTTACTGATTTCCAGAGGTGTTCCTTTAATAAAGTATCCATTATCCTGTTAGCTTCTCTATTTCTTGGACTGAAATTTGCAAGCTGAAATATTTTATCCCACTAATGGAGGAAGCTCTGGAGTCAAAAAAGGGGAGCTGGTGGGCATCCATTTTTCATCCCTTTCCATTACAAAGCCACTAATCACTACATGCTTATATACACATATGGTTCCAGCTTTGATCCAGAGCATATCATGAAATCCATATCTATTCATATCCATATATATAGATAAGCCACAAACATATCTATCTAATGACTCAGTTTAAAAATTTAAACCAGATATTTGAGTATTTCGAATTTGTGACGATAATGACTATTATTACTATTAATAGTACTATTACTATTACTATTACTATTATTATAATAGCAGGTTGCACAGTCAGCCAGATTTTTAGACTGGATTTGGCATTTTTATCCACCTATTGAGTCCTTCTCAAGGACCTGGGGTAGACAGATATTGTTGTTTGATGGTGTTAAAGATATCGTCCCAGGATATAAGCTGTTCCATGTAAAGCTGCCATTTGCAATTGACTGATGGTGATTTTGTCAATGCTGATGGTATTCAAGTGGTGCTCCAGATGTTTTGAGATTGCACCCAAGGCACCTATAACTATTGATACTATCTTTGCTTTCTTTTGCCATAGTTGTTCTACTTCTATTTGCAGATCTTTATATCTTGTGATTTTCTCCAGTTCTTTCTCTTCTCTTCTGCTGTCTCCAGGTATTGCAATGTCCACTGTCCAGACTTTTTTGTCTTTTTTATCAACAATTATTAACTCTGGGGTATTGTGTCGCAGGTGTTTGTCTGTTTGAATTGTAAAGTTGCAGAGCACTTTAGGTTCTTCATTTTCTATTTCTTTGTCTGTTTTGTAGTCCCACCAGTTCTTGCTTGCGGGCAAATGGTATTTCTTGCAGATATTCCAGTGCACCATTGTTGCTACTTTGTCATGCCATTGTTTGTAATCAGTCTGTGTGATCTTCTTGCAGCAGCTAACTAGGTGGTCCACTGTTTCTTCAGCTTCTTTGCAGAGGCAGCATTTGCTGTCTGTTGCTGTCTTCTCAATTCTGGCTTTATATGCATTTGTTATTAAGGCTCAGACTTTTGCAGCCAGAATTAGCCCCTCCGTCTCTTTCTTCAACTTTCCTGCTCTTAACCATTGCCAGGTCTTGTTATCTGCTTTGCCTGCTAGTTGTTTGTTTTTTTTAATCCGCACTCAATCATTACCGATTCTGCGGCGACTGCCTAGATGAGTCCCTGCAGTTTTCAAGGCAAGGAGTTTCAGAAGTGGTTTGCCATTGCCTCCTTCCTAGAGCAGAGCCCAGCTGGTGAGCACAGGAGGCGGGGTTTCCGTTGCTTCATGCCTTTTTCGGGCATGCGTGGCTTCCACATTACCGGCAACTGCTCCTGTCTCCCGTGCAAGTGCTGCCAGCATTTTTCCTCCCACCGGGGTGAGAGTACCCATTTATCTACTCACGTAAGTTTTCAAGCTGCTGGGTTGACAGGAGCTGGGGAGGAAGCAGGAGCTCACTCTGCTGCGTGGAGCTGGGCTTGAACCACTGAAGTGTCGACCATTTCTGGCTGGCAACTTTCAGTGTCATTAAGCCGCTGCGCCACCGCATCCCCTATGTTTTTTATGTACTGGCCATGTAATACTTTGCCTTACCGTGTCTGTTTTCTATTCTTCATTTGGTCTTTCTTATAGGCCAGTTTGGTTTCTTTGGTATTCAGTAAGCCTTCATGGTATACTAGCTTCAGTGCATCTTCTTGACTGTCCTTCAGATATTCTTCTAATGCCCTTCTTTCTTCTTCAACTGTCTGGTGTACTTGCAACATTCCACGCGCATCAGTGCTCCTTGGTAAGTAGAGTCTGTCAATGTCACTGCGTGGATGAAAGGCATGATTCACTGTCATTATTTTTTTGGTCTTCCTATCCAGTCCACTATTCCAGCTGTATATCTAATGACTGGAATTGCCCAGGTGTTAATCACCTTGATGGTATTTCCACCACTGAGTTGGGAATTTAAGATCTTCTTCACTCTTCTGATGTATTCACTACTAAATTTCTTCTTGACTTCAGTGTGCTTAATGTTGTCAGCTTGAAGAATGCCCGGGTATTTGTAGTGATCTTCTTCATCCAGACTCTTGATGTTATTTCCACTGGCCATCTTGATTCCTTCAGTTTTCACTGTTTTTCCCCTGTTGATGGTAAGGGTGGCACATTTGTCCAGTCCAAACTCCATTGCAATATCTTGGCTGTATATTTGGACAGTGTTGAGCAGCGATTCCATTTCAGATGGTGTTTTCCCATACAGCTTCAGATCGTCCATGTAAAGGATGATCTGATTATTAGATGTATTAAATTAAAATAATAATAATAATAATAATAATAATATATTATTATTATTATTATTATTATTATTATTATTATTATTATTATTATTATTATTATTATGAGGACTGCAATAACCAACCAGTATAAAGGAAAAAAATCAGATTAGGACCAAATTGGTATTCTATTATTATTATTATTATTATTATTATTATTATGTATTAGAAATAATCTAATACATTTTGGCTAATTATAATTCCCAAGCAAAACCACTGAAATGTGTCATTAATGTATCATTGATGATTTACAACTGACAATGATATTGTAGCCTACGTTCTCTGCCATTCTTGCTACTACTGTAACACTTCTGAAGAGCTTCAGCAGTCCTGCCCCATTCACTCACCTGAACGGACATGATTTCCTTGCAATAGATCACAAAACAGTAGTACAGTCACAGAAACAAGATTTTGCAGCAGACCCAGATACCAAGAGAACATAGCATGCTATTATTGGTCTTTAGATTGCCACCTTAAGGTTTCCACTCTGGAAGAAAGTTGCAATGTGAATTTGTTGAAGCCAAATGTATTCAGTGTTTCCTTCTCTTTCTCTGGCTTGGCCCTTTTGTATGCTATAAAGCTCATCAGTGCAAAAATAACCTGTGTTATCACTCAACTATTGGTTTGTGAACAGGCATTGTTAATAAGGAAACTATCTCTGTATTTTGTATTTAATTTACCTCTCTTTTCCTTGTTTACAACCATGTCCCTCTAATAATGGGGATATAGTTTCAGGTAGCTTCATGCAACTATTGAAATAGTCTACAGCTCATAAAACTTTATGCCATAAACACTTTCCTAGTTTTTAAGATGCCATAACTGTCTGGGTTTTCTATTTTTCTCTAAGACATGAAAAATACAGTTCTATTGTACAACTTAAGCCAACTTGCACAGCAGGGAAACCTCACAAAAATCACACATGTGCAAAGTAGTTTTTTAAGAGTTAAGCAGCGATTATGCAACAGAAAATATTCAAGCTATTTTTAATGTGGCTTCCTCTATAGTCTGCTGTTCTAATGTAGCCTTGACAAATGTGCTCTATAGCCTAGAAAAATGTAGGTATAATTCAATAAAGTGAACACAGAAGGAAAGGCGCAGGGTAGCCAAAGGTTAGATTAATAAGATCATATACTTTCATTTACCAAATATGTTCTTTAAAAATACATATTGTAATACTTAGAAGATGTTTTTAAAGATTAGCCATTCAGCTCTAATGATACGTTAGAATCTTAAGTTTCACTCAGAATTGAACAGTAAATTGAAGAACAAGGTGTTATTTAGCATGCCCATCCACATCTGTGCATTGTCTTTCTCTCACCTCTATCCCAACATCCATATATTCTCTTTCTTTGGAGATGACACAAACCTCACTCTGGGCTGAATAAATGTTCAGAGACAGGAATGGATTAAAAGAGTTAAATTACATCCTGGGGCTATTATGTAACATTATGGTGTCAACCAGCATTGAGTCTGTCTGATTATAGGTGAGCTTACTAAAGGAAAGAGGAGGAAGCCCCACCCCATATCTTCAGAAAGGAAAAAGAAACCAAAATGCTGAAGACAATTTTGTCTATGTGCATTAAAGATGTGGTGGCTCTAAATTCACAATCCTGAGATTTTTGAGTGCTGTGACAAAAATTCTGTGCTTGCTGGATTGCCTGAATAAATTATCAAAACTGGAACTGTTCAAAAAGTGGGTTTCTCCTGGGCTTACAAGAAGTTTCAGATTCAGTTAATTTTTCTGCCTATGCTATGAGGCTGCATAGACATTAAAGTGATGGTAATATGTAGGTAGTCCTTGCTTACCGACGGCCTTGTACAGCAACCATTTGAGGTTACAACAGTACTAAAAAAAAAACCTGTGACCAGTCCTCACATTTATAACTGTCGCAGTATCCCACAGTCACATGATCATCATTCGTGTGCTTTGCAACTGGCATGCATTTTTGCTTGCAACACGCAGAGTTAATACTATATAGTATGGAAGGTCGAAGTAAAATCATAAGTCATAGTCATGTGATTTTTTTGCTTAGTTACCATGTTGCTTTGCTTAACAACTGAAGGGGAAGTAAGGTCGTAAGCTGAGTCATGGTCATGTGATTTTCCGCTTAGAGGCTGCATTGCTTAGTGACCAAGTTGCCACTCCCAATTGTGGCCACTAAGCGAGGACTACCTGTATTCCTAAGGCTTTTTCTCTCATACCAAATATTATCACAGCAATACTATGGTTCTTTGGCTCTGTCTTTGTTTTTGTATCTTGTAGAGAGTGCAATCTCTGTTCCTCACTTTCTCCCCAATTTTCTCCTAAGTTTCCAACAAAATTTAATTCAGAAGGAGGTCTAAAATATTTCATCTTTCTAGTACAGACTGCTGCAATGGAAAACCCTTCCCCAGATGGCCTTGAGGAAAGTATTGGGATACTCCATAATGGCTCGTATGCATGGTAACAGCAGGGCAGAGCTTACTTCGTTTGTTCCAGATCTTAACAAAAGATTCCTTTATTATTGATTACTGTGATTCCATAGATTGAAAGAGTTCAGCCTCTGAAAAATTTCATGCAACACTGTCTTAGATTCCAAGCTTTCCAAAAGAAAAGAGGGAAAGGTCTTCCCAAGCAAAGGATATAGAAATCAAAACTTTCAGGTTCTGGAACCTGCACAGGTAGTCCCTGGATTATGTAAAGCCTGACTTCCATAAATCTGACTTTCATGGAGGGGTGCAAGAATGGCAGCTGCTGCTGTGCATATGAGCCAAATTTGGGCTGCCACATTTGCAAGTGTGTGCAGTGCACAATCCAGTGTGCATAAGGCTTTACTCAAGGGTTCTAGAATGGAACCCTTTGATAACTCAGGGACTGCCTGAATACATTTACATACATGTTACACCTATCTTTATTGTCTTGCACTCTTACTGTTAATGGGTTACATATGTGACCTTGCACTCTTTTGCAGGATATACAAGTAGTCCTTGTTTATTGACCACTTGTTCAGCAACTGTTCGAGGTTACGACAGTGCTGAAAAACAAGACTTACAACTGGTTCTCGAAGTTGCAGCCATTGCAGTGTCACCACAGTCACGTGATCACAATCTGGGTGCTTGGCAACTGGCTCGCATTTATGACAGTTGCAGCATCCCACAGTCATGTGATCACCATTTGCGACAATTACAGCCGGCTTCTGACAAGTGAAGTCAGTGGGGAAGCTGGCAGGAAGTTTCAAGTCACAGTCATGTGAAGTTATGCTTAACAACGCACAGTGATTCACTTTACTGCAGCCAGAACTGATGGAACTGACATAAGTTATCATGGTCATGTGATGTCGCACTTAACAATCGCACCGCTTAGCAATGGAGTTGCCAGTCCCTATTGCAGTTGTTAAGTGGTAGTCCACAACTTACAAATATATATTTAACAACTATTCAAAGTTATGATGGTGCCAAAAAAAGTGACTTATGACCGGTCCTCACACTTATGACCATCACAAGATCTCTGTAGTTATGTGATCAAAATTTTGGCACTTGGCAAGTGGCATGTATTTATTATGGTTGTAATGTCTCGGGGTCACATGATCACCATTTACAACCTTCCCCCTTCAATGGGGGAAGCCAGATTTGCTTAACAGACATGTTGTTCACTTAACGACCATGGCAAAAAGGGTTGTAAAATTAGGCATAACTCACTTAATGACTGCATCACTTAGTGACAGAAGTTCTGGTCCCAATTGTGGTCATAAGTCAAAGACTACCTGTACTGGTATTGTATTCCCACAAATCTGCTTGTGAGTGGTACTTTGCTCTAGGACTTTTTTTGCTCAGGTTGCCTTCCTTTTAATCTGGCACTATCCAGAGCAGGACATGGAGTCCTGCCATCCAATCCCACCATGTTTCCTTAGCAAATATGTTTGATGCTTGTCAGAAAGACTTCTCTGTACATACATTCCATTGTGCATTCACTCTGTACTTGGAAATGGGCCTTTCTACCCTTGAATAGAACTGGAAGAACTAAATACTGGATGGGGTATTCTAGGAGCTGAAGCCCACACATCTGAAAGTTGCTAAGGTTGAGAAACAATGGTTTATATACTCTGAACCAGCATAAATGACTAGAGCTATAGATTTTTTGGCTATAGAAGGACCAGCTATATAAAACACAGGAGTTAGTGATTCAAATATTTCTGCTCTAGCTCTATTAAAAGGTGACAGTCATGCCAGTCATTCATATTGTCACAGTCCTGGTGCCTTTCACATTAAAAGTCACATGGAAATTGAGCCACCAAAAATGAAAGAATTAATTAATAAAATATACAACTGGGTCATGCCTCACACAGAAGATGGAATTAAAAAAGAATTCCCAATAGATGAAAATAATCTTTTTTTTAAGAGCACATTTCATTCAGACATCAGTAATCACTGTCTCTAAACCTAAATGGTTCTTTGGCTGCACAGTCACTCTTAATTTTCAGAACAGTCTTTCTGCTACGGCCGGTTGAGCCACTGAGGTGGATTTTCTTCTCTAGCACATGGTCTGGTTTCTGTCCCAAGCTTTTCCATTGATATCCTTTGTGACCTTTAACAAATTATTCATTCTCTTTGGGCAAAAGAGGATTTGACAGCAGGATCAGCCACAGAACAAAAATATATAGAGAGAACAAGACCATGAAGTTTAGAGTTGAATGTTCTTTGTCCTTCTGCACTGGTCAACTCCAAAACCTTCAAGCTTGAAAACTTGAGAAAAATCTGACATAATTCAGTCCAATTATCTGAAGCTATATAGCATTAGGGAGAATACTATGCTATATAAAGCAGATGTGGCTGAAATTATACAACTGATTATCTGAAAATAAAATTCTCCTAATATTCCATTATATTTTTTTAGGTTGCAATCCTGGATAAACATTCCTAGGGCAATAGGTGAGATCAAATCTCTTCTTCAGAGGATGGTGAAAGAAGGAGAGGTCTACCACAGAGGAAATATCTAACCTTGCATTCACTGTCTTAGAGAAACCTTTCATGGGCCTTGCCTTTCTAACTCCAAAGCTCTAAGATCGGGAGAGGAGTAGTATTGTGAGATGTGCTGTGGGTGGTGGGAATGAGGCTGTGGATCTGCAGGATCCTAAAACCTGCCAGATCTTACTTAAATAGGAGTAGGAGAAACAGAGATATTTCCATCTTATTTGTGTGAGCTGGCAGGGCTTTAGATAAAGCAGTTCATCCACCTACAGTTTCCCCTCATATTCCTTGTAGGATTGCTCTGTAAGAGGAATTAAGAGCATTCAACTGTCCCATTCAATACTGAAGGCAATCATGATCTTGTGTTGGATTCAAGTCAATAGTTAAATATTGTTTCTCTGTACAGTGATAACATCAGAGTCTGGAACCAAACAGAACCATGGTTGTTGGATAATGAAATTCAAAGTCATCAAGATGATTTGACTGATACATTCATTCTGCTGCAATAACATAGTACTGGTAATGGCTGGAGAACGTTCTTCAGTTTTATGTAATAGAGTGCTTTGTTATAGTTCTGTTAGCTTGCCCTGAGTTTATAATGAAACACAGACAACTCATAAACATCTGAAAAAAGGAATATCACTTCTGAATAATTTATTGTAGCTGGCTGTGTGAGCATGCTCAGTTTCATTCTGAGATGCCTTGTGCCATCTGCTGGTTCTTAGCTGTAGTTGCAGCTGCAGATGCTTGAATTACAGCCCAGCTTGACTGTGACTTGAGGCGTTTCCTCATACTTATATTGCCAGTCTAAGTATGGGTTCCCTACTGTGTCAAGCAATTCTATTGCAGTAGACCCATAATAAAGATTTTTTAAATGTGAAAATTAGTCTTTGGTGAATAGGAATTATTTTCCTAGCTGCTGGAGATACTCAGGTAAAAGGCAGTGACATTTCACATGAGTGGGTCATTGTGTTATTGTTAACACTCAGCTATTATTGCTGCATACCCAGCAGTCGGCACAGATGTTACCCACTTTTTATCACTTAAGAACAAAGAGGTAATTATATTTAACCTTTTTCTCCCCAAGAAATCTAAACAATAAAATGTCACAATAGTGTGTTCAACAGTTAGCGATATAAATATTTATTTAAGTAGCAGCAATAATTCACTGAATGTGAAAGGGGGTCCTAACTAATTCAGAAGCTGACTTGAGCCATTGTCAAAGTAGCTGCTCCCTTTCTCAGGTTAGAGCCAGAGTGAGGTAAGTTTCGGATCAGATCCTTCCCTATAGATTATTTGAACAGACACAGGTAGCAATCTTCGTAGACACACAAATATCTGGAAATTTACGGAAGCCTAACATCGGGGATATGTCTATCTGTCTTGTAGATCAAGGGTAGGTAATCAGAAATGTTGCAATTCAGAGTATAAATATGTCTTCAAGATATATTATGGCTCCTATATCACCCTTTTAATGTATTAAAGATACAGTCATGCTTCCTCAAAGGACCCTTGCCTCCCCAGAATTAATGCAAGTCTTCTTTGGACATCTTTTGACAAATACGCGCATGCTACTTCTATGCCAGGCTGAAGCATTTTGCTGTTGTAAACCAGGGAATGCCATATATCAAGAATTCTGCCCAAATGCTCTCCTCCACTTTTCACTCCTGTTCCTGCCACTTGTTCTTCATTTGACAAATATTTCAGGAAAAATATGGTGGCAAGAGCATCTCTTCTACATGGACAGTATGATTAGCACACGAATCTATCAACTTGTTCCATTCTTTGATATGGTGAAGTAACAGGTAAAACAAAATTCTTGCAATAAATGCTGACTTTTGTGTTCAGGTTTAGTTTTTCTCCATATATTCCTGATTAAGTACATGCTTTGAGACTGGAAAGCGACATCAGAATTGGAATTCTGTGTTTCATTTTGTTGGTTGCATATTTAATTCTGCCTCATTCTGAAATTTCTGTGCAAATAATGTAGTCACTTCTGTTAACAAGTACTGGCAGATGTCTGGAAAGAACAAGATGACAGGACCTAATATATTCTCTCAGTGCTGTTGATCTCAAACAATATAGCAGAAATCATTTGATGAAAACCAGGCTTGGGGCAGAAGGCTTCAAACGATTTGAAACAATTTACATGGAATGAGATATCGAGAGTTCTAGGGATGAAAAAAAAAAAATCAAGATGGAGCTGAAAATTCAGGACTTGCCCTATTGTTCAATAGACTGAAGTGGCTTCCTCAGGCAGCTATTTTTAAAAGTCACAAAATGGTTAGTTACTATAGTGAATAGTCATAAGCCTTTTTGAACCCCGTGGGACTTATTTTTGAATAAACATGAATCTATATGTATATGCTAAGCTAATCATTTATTACTATTCATCTTAAATGCTGTCTTCAAGTTATTTCCTTCCAGTTTCTGCACCTGAGGAAAAAAGCTTGTTTTTCTCCCTCACTGTCTAATGCTTTGCAATTTTGGTAGTGGTTTTGACACAGACACAGAGATAGATATGTGGAAGGGTTCTGCTGTGCTCAGATCAGAGCCTCCCAAGGTACTTCAGGATGGGGCACAGGCACACGTGTCACACTTATGAGCACCTTGACTTTTTTGACCTCCTTTCTGCAGACACCCCTGTTTCTGCTGTTCTTTTCTTGCTGTTATCGTTGTTATTTCCAGGGAAAAGTTATTTATTCTGCCTCAGAGGCCTAAACTCAGGGCCAGCTCTAGGAGCGCCAAATGTTAGGTGCGCCAAAATTTAAGACTTCCTAAAAACTCAGTAAGAAAGCAAAAAGCAGTAACAGCACACTCTGTGAGCCAACACACCTGCCCGAGGGTTAAATATAATTTTGCAAAATTGTTTTCATAGGACAACAATGGGTGCTGATGTAATTACATTTACTTACTGTGTAAATAGGGTGAAAATGTCTGAGAAAAGAAAAAAAAAAGTCCAGGGCTGAAGTTTATAAGTCTAAAGCTCAAAAACTCAGAGAAAGAAAGAAACAATAGGGCGCCTTTTTGAAATTCCTAAAAAAATCAGATCAGACAAATCATAGGAGGTGCTGGAATATGCCTTTGTCTAGGGCACCAAAGTGTCTAGAGGTGGTCCTGCCTAAACTATCTGACTGCTGCTAAGCGTGATGTGCATTGATTTGGAAGGGAGGAAGGTGCCACAAAACATTTTTTTTATTTTTTTATTTTTATTTAGTAGACTTGTCCCCGCCCATCTCCCCACAATGGGGGACTCTGGGTGGTTTACATCAAATTAAAACCATAAATGTATAATTAAAAGTTATAAAAAAGAACCACACTTACACAGATAGAAAAAAGATTAAAAAATCCAAGAGGCCGATGGAGGCCACACCAGGCCACTAAGGGGCGCTTAGCCAACCCCATTTCTGACAACCTCCCTCCCAGCCCCAGGCCAGATGGCAGAGCCAAGCCTTCAAATCCCTCCGAAAGGCTGGGAGTGAGGGGGCCTGTCTCACCTCTGGGGGCAAGATGTTCCAAAGGGTGGGGGCTACAGCAGAGAAGGCCCACCTTCTGGACCCTGCTAGTCAGAGTTCTTTTGCCGAGGGGGTCTGGAGCATGCCCTCTCTGTGAGATCGGGTGGGATGGGTTGACATCGTGGGGGTGAGGCAGTCCCTCAGGTAGCCTGGCCTCATGCCATGTAGGACTTTAAAGGTGATAACCAACACCTTGAATTGGACCCGGAAACAAACCAGTACCCAATGCAGCTCACAGAGCAAAGGTGTTATATGGGTCCTTCTTCGGACCCCAAAAATCGCTCGCGCGGCTGCATTCTGGACCAGCTGAAGCTTCCAGATACTCTTCAAGGGTAGCCCCATGTAGAGCGCATTGCAGTAGTCTATCTGGGAGATAACAAGGGCATGAGTGACTGGAGTGATTTGGAGCTACTTCTATGGAGAAAACAAAAACTGCTTGCTTCACTTCCAGAAAAGTATGAAGGAAGGAATCAAATAGCATCAAATAGCTATTGATTTGATATTTCTGTTAGGTACAATAAAAAAAGTGGATGAAAATCCTTTCCATATTGAAAAGGGCCAAAGAGCAACCAGCAAATCAGGTTATGGGAGTGCTCACCAATATAGTTCCCAGTCATTTGCAAGAATGGTGTCATCTGGAGCATTTCACTGAAAAATTCCCACCTGCATGCCTTTATAATATTGCTCCTATAAAATTGGATTTGCCTTACGAGGATATATTTACAATTACCACAGTAATCTCTTCTTTTCTAAGCACAACTTGCCACCCAGATATATGTACTTGGAAGTAGCAATGGGCAAATCAATTTCCATTCAACACCACTTTAGCATCTGTGTATCCATAACTCTGTTTCATCCTGTCTGAGCACTAATTTGTGATGTGTTAAAATCCTCATGAAAATGAATTAACCTACCAGATTTTACATGTATTTCCCCTCAAAGCAAGCTTTGCTCAGCATATCCTTTTTTCAAAATTGGCGTTTAATAAGCAATATTTCAAGGTAGTTTTTTTGAGTGCAGGGCTCATTACATGGCACATTCCCAGTCCCTGATCCCAAGGCTGCTTCTTGGGTATCTTCTGCTGAACCACATTTTGCAAAATGAATGGAGAGCCTGTGTTGTGTCACATTCTAATGGAGTCGTTCACAACTGAATGCAAAACTGGCCTTACCAGTTAGAATCCGCAAAGCTTATCAAAGCACTTCTGAAGAGCAATAAGTTTGCTGACTTTCTTTCTTTTTTTTTTAGATTTTTTATCCCGCCTTTCTTATCTTAAAAATAACTCAAGGCAGCAATATCTAATACTCTTCCCTCCTCCTATTTTCCCCACAGCAACAACCCTGTGAGGTGAGGTGAGCTGAGAGAGACTGACTGGCTCAAAGTCACCCAGCTGGCTTTCATGCTCAAGGCAGGAGTAGAACTCACAGTCTTCAGGTTTCTAGCCTGATACCTTAACCACTTTCCAGCTCTTTTGCTGGAAAACAGACATCAACGAAGAGAAGTAATTTTTAAAAGATGCTAGGAAACTGGACCATAAATGGTTCCAGGCTTTCGCACACGTTCTAACTCCTCGTTCCACTCTACCTTTTACTATGCTATCAGTAATGCAGTGCACTGTTCTCTATTGACAGAAAAACATTATCCAGAAATTCTGCTTAATAAATAGCTAGTTTGGTGAGTGATATCAAATTAAGAAAACAATATTATTTAAATGATACCCCACAAGTGACAATGTATCTCCAATATCTTTTCCCCCTTGGAAAATGTATTTTCTTACAGTAATATAAGTCTTTGCATATTAGGATGAATTTTGAGCATGGTGTCTTCTTAAAGTGATCATTCAAAGGATAGGACATCACTCGCTGCCTCCCATTTTGTGAATTCCAGAGCACAGGCATCTTCAACCTTAGGAATGGACAATCAGCAGGTCATACCCAGTCCCCAAAACTCTATACTGTGGCCTTATAGCACCTTGAGATCATGCTGCTGAAATTCAGGAACAAAATTGAGCAAAAAGAAGGTCAGAAATGTCATTAAGCCATGACAAAGTAAAACATGTCCATATCTAACTTTAACCCCCCTCTACCTCCAATCTCACCCCCCACACCCCCCGCCCGGCCAATGGGCTAAAAATCTTCAGTTCTTCCTTCCAGGGATATTACCATAGCACCAAACATACCTGTTGTAAGCATCTGAGGCAGTCAATCAATAAATAAGATTCAGCCCCAGACTACAGAAAAGTTATTCAACCCTGCCCTACATGATCCATCACAACCCTTTGTTCCTGGCTTCTGCTCCTTTGATATTCACAGACGTAAGTAATTTCCTTGACCTAGTTAAGCAAATCAGAATAATCAATTAAGCCTTACCTTTTTTTCTGTTTTGTGCCTGTGACCTCTCCTTTGTATGTGTGTTGCTTGCTATTAGCTAATGCCATACAATCAATTTCTTTTCAGTGTAACCCTTGTAGGTTCTACAAGATGTCCCAGTTGGAGGCCAACCCATATTTTCAATGAAACCCTTCCCATTTTAACATGTGAATAATTTCACTACAGCTCTATTATTTCTCGGAAGAAGATATTTCAATTTGCATAAAATATTCTGCATTTGACAGGGTGCCAAGATAGAACACCTCATGACGATCTTTCGTGACAATCTGGCTACAGCATTAAGGTTATTAGGAACCTCAGTTCTGGGCTGAAAGAGATGCTTTCCAGCAGCTTTCCTCCATACACCTCCTCCAACCAGTTAATTTACAGCTCTGTGACTCTTTTTGAGCTTGTCATGCCACTGACCAGAATAATGGACATTTCTTACATGATATAATTTCACTCACATTAAGCAGCATGGTTCATAGGGTTGCAATGTAAGATCAACTGCAAATGTTATAACTCCAAAATTTGGTGGGGGGATGACAATTTAGTAATCAAGATTTTAATATTGGGGGAAAGAGCTGCTCATATCTAAATGCTCATATACCCTTGCCCATTAGTACCTTACTAACCGTTTGGATATCCATATCATTAACAAATGTCTGGACTTGGTTTTTAATATTTGAAAGAATTAACCCATTCCTCTCTTCTCTTCTCTTCTCTTCTCTTCTCTTCTCTTCTCTTCTCTTCTCTTCTCTTCTCTTCTCTTCTCTTCTCTTCTCTTCTCTTCTCTTCTCTTCTCTTCCCTTCCCTTCCCTTCCCTTCCCTTCCCTTTCGTTCTTTCTTTTCTTTTCTTTTCTCTTTTTTTGTCACAAAAGTGACTTCAGAGGTCTTCATCCCATTGGGAAATGAACATTTTGGACACAGCCCAATCTACAGTACAACAAATGATGGTAAGGGGAAAAAAAATAATAATTAAGTGAATAATTGCATGAACCTGGCATTTGTGTTTAACAAAGGTTATGGGAAGAAATGTTGGTAAGGCAAGTTCATTCCACTAATATACTATAATGTTTAATAGTTAAAATTTCTAGGACCCCAGAAGTGAGATCCCTTCCAAAGACTCTTTTTGCTTGGGTTAAGTTCTCCAAGAAAGTCCCATGTGAAATCATCTGCCATATATACATTTTCAGAGGGTTGCAATGGGAAAATGGAAGGTAGGGGGAAAGAGTTTTAAAAAATATATCCTAAGTGCATTTCTGCCCCAAATTTTGCCTCTTCCAGTACCAACCTGCTTCTTCTCTACAGCTTGTTTTGGAGAGGCCTTTCTCTGTATTTCACCTAGGATGCAGTCACAGCTGACTGAGAAACAAAAAAGTGCCATCTTAGATGTTGGTAATATTCAGTTGATGTCAGCCTTTCAAGTAGTCCAGACCAAGAAATCAAAACCAAGAATACTAATATTACCTTTATGGTAAGGTTACAGTAACAGAATCTTGGAAGTCTGAAAGTGCTTCCTCCTCCCTTTATGTTCCAGAGAACCAGGGAGGGTCTCTTCTGAAATCAGAAGGGCCTGTCATCCATATCAGATGGATTTGCAGTTGGCTGACCAACCACACTCAGTGTGTGGTCCTTAATGGAACTACATCTACGTGGAGGAAAGTATGCAGTGGGGTACCTCAAGGTTCTGTCTTGGGTCCAGTGCTCTTCAACATCTTCATAAATGACCTAGGTGAGGGGATTGAAGGGGCACTTATCAAATTTGTGGATGACACAAAGCTGGGAGGAATTGCTAACACTTTGGAAGATAGATTCAAGATTCAGAAGGATTGAATCTTCTGGAATTCAAAAGGAACTTGAGCATGGTGCCTTATTCAACAAGATGCAGTTCAGTGGAGAAAAAAGTAAGGTCCTGCACTTAGGCAGGAAAAACCAGATGCACAGGTAAAGGATAGGCAGTACTGGCTCAACAGTAGTGCCTACAAGAGGGGTCTAGGTGTCCTGGTGGACCACTGCTTAAGTATGAGTCAGCAGTGTGCTGCAGCTGCCAAAAACCAACACAGTCCTGGGCTACATCAACAGAGGGATAGTATCAAGATCAAGGGAAGTGATAGCATCGCTCTACACCGCACTGGTGAGGCCACATTTGTATTACTGCATCCAGTTCTGGTCACCACAATACAACAAAGATGCTGAGGCCCTAGAAAGAGTGCAGAGAACAGCAGCAAAGATGATAAGGGGTCTGGGGCTAAATCCTGTGAAGAACAGCTAAAGGAACTAGGTATGCTTAGCTTAACAAGAGAAGACTGAGGGGAAACAATACTTGAAGGGCTGCCACAGGGAACAGGGCATCGATTTATTCTCCATAGCACCTGAGGGTAGGACAAGAAGTAACCTGGAAATAAGGAGGAATTTCCTGACAGTGAGAACTATTAAGCAGTGGAACAGCTTGTCTGCCGGAGCTGTGGGTACTCCATCACTGGAGGTATTGAAGAAAAGATTGGACAATCATTTGTCTGAGATGGTATGAGGACTCCTGCCTTGGTCCTCCAAGGTCCCTTCCAACCCTATGATTCTATGATTCTCAGATGTTTCCTCCCCCGCTCCCCTTTGGACTCAGATTTAGTTTATCAGACTGTTGTCTAGGCTGTGACTGCTCCTCCTGTGTCCCAAGGTTATTCTCATACCCCATTAGACCTACCTTTATGTTCCAGAGAACTAGGGAGAGTCAATTCTGAAATGCTTTCTCCATCCCTATTCCAGCTTTGGACTCAGATTTTGTTTATCAGACCACTGTCTAGGCTGTGGCCCTTCCTCCTGTCTCTTAACGTTATTTGCACAATCCATTACAACTGTGGAACTCCTTGCTCCATGAAGCCCTGGTTAGCCCTGCCGTCCTATGGACTGGTAAGGACTTTTGAACTGTGACAAGAGTTTGTCTTCTCAGAGAGGTATTTCATCTGATATCTTATTTGTACCTGCTGATCCTTCTCTGTTTTTATTTTATATTGCTATTGTATTAAGAAGCTGTGACTTTTTTTGGACAGTGTGCATATATTAGAAGGGCAGGATGTGATTTCCATATCAAGAAATAAATTAGACTCTTCAGGCAAATTTGAAGGTTCCTCCTTTGATGAAATATCAAAAAAAAAAATCTAGTGGTTGTAAGGAAATTTTTATTAAGGTTAGCAAAAGAAGGGAGGCATAGTTCCAAAGTCAAACCCACATAAAGAAGTAGGAGGAGCCTGTTTATTCAAATTAATTTGATGGCATTTTGGAGAGATTTGATAGCTTCAATTTGGAGATACAAATTAAGCATCCCCCTCCCAAAGAATAGATGGAGATGAAAAATGCTGAGCTTGTTCAGGGGAACATTTTTTTCAGCCTCCCCTTTCCTGGCCATGGATAAATTATTCTTTACTGATTTCAAGAACCAAGCTGAAGGGCAAATTCTTTCCAAAGGCCCTAACATGGATCAGTTTGGAGGATTATTTTTCTTCAGGAGATTTAGATCTTTCCCTGAGAGCAATATATTGTATATGGTGGGAAAACATCTGACCAAAAAGAACATCCAAAAGGGATGATGAAATCCAGCACTATGCATAAAGCAGTAAAGATAATCCTCGCCCATCAATTAAGAAAGACGCATGTTGGGCCATCACCATTTTTAAAATAAATGAATATAATTAGACACTAAATCTTTAAGTCACTGTTCAAAATTACACAATCAAAACAGGTAGAATACTTATTTCTAATGCCTTTGCGGTGAAATATTTCCAGAATATTTCCATTTCCATATGTCAAATAGTATGGTGTACTGAGAGTACTTTTGCTGAACCTTTAGTTTTGATCTAAATAAACTAAATAAAACATGTCCCACAAAGGGCATCTTTTCAAGTGTAAGGCATATTTAGTTCAATGAGGGATACTGGCATGACATTGTACATAGAGCTGAACTCTTAACTGTTCACTTCTTTACCAACCCTTTGGTATCCCCCACAGAAGGAAATGAAAACATTACACAAATATGTGCGAGACACTCTATGATGTTTCATTCTTATTGATAGGAATGCTCTGTGACAGTAAAAATCTGGTTCACATAGCTTTTTTCCCCATCCATTGTTTCTATCTGTGATTCACTCCTTCTTAAAGAAAACTTTGTATTATTATGTATTTAAAGCTTTATATCATAGGTGTTTAAATCTTTACATTATGATATTTACAGCACATTACCTGCAGTCTTTTTCACTAGGGATAAGAAAATGTGCTTAATTTGAACTATAAGCAGTGCGAACATGCAGGCAAAATCTGCATCTGGTCTACTGTAATGAGAAGAAAGCCACTGTTTCTTCAACATTGCTTTTTATCCCAATTTAATTACATGTACATCTAAGGTCCGATCCTATACTTTGCTTTTATTTCCAGTTGTAAATACTGAAAGTTAAATAATGCTAATACTCCACTTTATTCTCCGTTCATGTCTGCAACACTTCACTGCTGGATTTGTATCAGAAAGCACAAGATAAGGTGTTGTATCATACTGGGCATGGCATGGATGACAAGAACAAACTTGAACAACTAAATCTGCCTTCCTACATTTATGATACCTCCTGATTCCCACAAGTAGTACTTACTGAAACCCCAAAGTAATACATAAATACTCAGTGTCCTTGCATGGCACCTCATGAGATTGCAGAAGAGAGATCTCAAAAGCCTCATAAGATTTCAACCATTTTTTTAAAAAGATATTTTAAGCCAATATTATTGTGCAAAATTGCACCACAGCTCCCACCATTTGAAAAGATTCCTGACCACTGACTTCCCTATAGACGTGTCAAAGCAAGGCACAGCAACTAGCTAGTCATCCTCTTAGTGAAGGACTAACCTGAAGCATCCCCAATAGTATTGGATGCAGCTCCCAGATCTTGTTGGGAAAAGTTGATGCTAAACAGTAAATGAGGAAATCATTAAATATATTGAAAATAATTATTAGTCAATGACAGCCAGTTTGGTGTAGTGGTAAAGGCACCAGGCTAGAAACTGGGAAACCCTGAGTCCTAGTCCTCCCTTAGGCACAAAGCCAGCTGGGTGACCTTGGGCAGTCACTCTCTCTCAGCCCTAGGAAGGAGCAGGCAATGGCAAACCACTTCCGAAATCTTGCCAAGAAAACTGCAGGGACTTGTCCAGGCAGTCGCCAGGAGGCAACACCGACTCAAAGGCACAAAATAAATAAATAAAAGAATCATTAGTCAACATCACGTAATCATATTTTCCCCTTTGATTTAGCCGGGGCTGTAACTGACACACTGCCTTTTATTCTGTTACTTCTTCTGGGCTCAAAGAAAGCCCAGCAGAGGCTAAAACTTACATAAAATATTCCAGGCCCCTGCCTAGCAGGCCTATTTATTCAGGAAGGACAGTTAGAATTGTTAATCCAAGTGCACTAAGCACAGCTAATAAATCAACTTTGCTTTATCGTAGTTTCAGGTTGCTTAATCTGTTTTTGAAGAATTTTCATTTACATCAACCAAATTCAATAGCTGCAGCTATTTCTAATATGGAGAAGAGTATAGTAGATGTCAGAAGGAGGAAGTAATGACACAAAGTAAAGCCACACAAACTTGGTTCAGTACTCAGGGATTCAGCCTCTGAAGAACTAAGAACTCAATACTTTCTGCCTGAATGGACTTATGTCAATTCTTCTGTCTCTCACATTCAATTTTTTTAACTTAAGTTCCTTCCATCCTTTTTATGAAGAAATGTATTTAGAAATTTGGTCGATTATTATAGAAAACCAACCAATTGGAATTCTCATTTATGTAATGCACCATCCTTCCTAGTGTATCATTAGTACATCGCATACCGGATCGCCAGTTGGCACCACTGTCCTGGAAACTCCAAAGAAATCCCAAAGTGTTTCTGGACATGCTACAGTTCTCACAGACAGCTGGCCAGGAGGAATTAGTGATTCTTCTTGGTCACCCTCATTGTCAACAAGCACAGACCATTTTGCACCGTGATGTTGTGTTTTTGCAGGCTTTTGTTTTAATGCCAGTCTCTATTGAGCATTGGCAAAACCAACATATGATTTTGAAATCATATTTGCTAGCTGACATAAATACAGAGCGCTGGCTGTCATTCATAATACAAACTTATTATCAATCAGTATTTATTATCCAGTCAGGATAAATACTGCTATGCAAAGACAGAAAAAGGGAGAGATATAGTAAGAAATAAATTAAAGGGATGAGATAAGAAAAAGAAAAAGAAGCATAGATCATGTTTATACGAACATTATTCACTATATCTTTCCATGTTCTGTCTTTGAAGACTAACCTTGTTCCTTCTATGTCTATACACTATTTCATACATTGCCTTTTGTTGTTAAAGAAATTCTCACTTCTCTTTGAGTATCTAATCAGTTTTAGCGATTCATTACTGGTCTTCCTTTCCTCTCAACCCATTCACTCTTCCTTTGTATATTTGTTTTGCAATCCAGTCTCATTCATTCTCTCTATATGATCAAATCACTGTACTTCTTTCATATGGTGATTCTCTTTTGTATTCAATCCTCATTTTTTAATTCTATCACTTCTTGTTTTACCAGACAGCAATTGGGACCAGAATATGTCCTTGGTTAACGACAGCAATTGGGACCAGAATTTCTGTCACTAAGTGATGCGGTTGTAAAGCATGATGATATGTGACCATGTCACTTAGCAATGGCAGTTCTGGAACTTCCCAGTTGATGGCATTAAGCAAATCACAGCAAATTGTTAAGCAAAGATATCACATGGTTGCCATTTGCGACCTCTTGCTGGCTTCCCCATTGACTTTGGATTTAGGAAGCTGGCAAAGAAGGTTGCAAATGGTGACCACCTAACCATGGAACATTGCAATCTTGTAATTGCAAACTGGGCACCAAGCACCCAGCTCGCAATCACATGGCCACAGGGATGCTGTGATGGCCAGAACTTTGAGGACCAGTCGTAAGTACCACTCGTTCAGTAGCATCACAAGTTCAAATGGTCAACGAACAAGTGGTCATTAAGTGAGGGCTACGTGTACACATTTTTTAGGTAACTCATTCTCACCGCATTCAACTTTTATGTTTCTCCTGACATACCAAACTCTCAACCATCTATTACTTCCATAGAGCAAAGTAACAGAAGTATGCTCTTTTACACAGCCATATTTGCTTCTTTCAACATTCATTTCTTGCAACAGACCAGAGCTACCTATTACGTTTCTACCAACAATTTTCAAATCTTAAAATTTCTCTGCCCAATTCCCATTGTTAGGAAACATTCTCCTAAGTTACACATACATATTTACTTGCTCTAGTTTTTGCCATTTATATATAACTTGCAATCATTCAATTATTTTTTCTCAAACATAACTACATTTGCTTTTGATACATTAATTTTCAGATTCAATTGTTCACTGCATCCTACCTCTAAACTTTTCTGAAGATCATTTGGGTTCTCAGCCAAGAATATGGCATCTCTGTTTACATAATCTGCTTACAAAAGTAAACTCAGGACCTAACTAACATACCTCCAATATCATCACAAGTATTCCTCATACATTTATCTATAAATTCATTAAACAACCAAAGAGATATCATACAGCCTAGTCTTATTCCCTAGTCAGTTCTGAACAATTTACTAAATATTCCATCGATTCTTACTTCCATCTTATAATGCTCTTACTGTATTCAGCAACCAATTTTTGACTTCATATTCATGTGAAACATTCTGTAATTCAGGCCTATTCATTTTACAGTATGCTTTCTCTAAATCAATACATGTGCAATAAATTCCTTTCTCACAATCATACATTTTTCAATAACCTGCTGAAGAGCAAACATTTGGTATGCACAGCCCTGACTACATAAAGGTGTACTGCACTTCCCAGAATATGCTCATTTAAACCTCTTGTACCCTTTCAATCAAATGTCTGCCAAACACTTTTCCCAGCATACTTAGCACACCAATCCCATTGTAGTGTTTGCTACATTTCTCTTTGTATAGAGTAACAATAACAGTATTCTTCTCATTGTCAGGGAAGTTTTTACACATGTTAAACAAATTGCATAATCACCTCATAGACAAGCCATATTCATATTTTAACATTTCTCCAGTTATACCATTCAACATACAACCTACCATTTTTCAACATTCTGGCAGCATTTATGATTCTCTCCTTCTCCTTCTCCTTCTCCTTCTCCTTCTTCTTCTTCTTCTTCTTCTTCTTCTTCTTCTTCTTCTTCTTCTTCTTCTTCTTCTTCTTCTTCTTCTTCTTCTTCTTTCCTCCTCCTCCTCCTCCTCCTCCTCCTCCTCCTCCTCCTCCTTCTCCTCCTCCTCCTCCTCCTCTTCCTCCTTCTCCTTCTCCTTTGTCATCACCTACTACTACTACTACATACTACACCTGTATGCTCTGAATTTTAAATAGATTCACAAAATACAGTAAAGTAACTACAATAACAAAATCAGATCAAACTACAAGTACAGTCCATAATGCATACAGAATACCCAGTAAATTAAGATTATGCATAGCCATTCTTCAAAAACTCTCTGGCAGAAACTTCATTACCTTCTAGAAGGCCACTGCTGAGGGGCCTCCCTTGCTTCTAGAAGGAGCGTATTCCAAAGTATAGGTACCATGACAGAAAAACAGTGTTTCCTGGCTTCAGCCCCTGCCTTCCAAATTTGGGGTACCACAAGCAGCTTATCCTAGGGTGGTCTTCTTGAATGGATTGTCTGTAGTTGGAATAGGTAGTTCTGAAAATACCTAGTTAAATTAAAATACTTCAAAAATTTCCTCACTTCAGTTTCATCCCAAACTATTTCATTTCATTCCACATCGCTTTTATTATTAATCCTGTTCACTGTACCAGAGCCTCCTTGTTTAGCCTTCTTCATCCACTTCCAAAATAATGTTTTTATTTCTATCAAAATCATTAACAGAGCATTTTCTCTGCTAATCTTTCCTTGCTGTCTTAGACTGTAGTCTTTGCAACTATCCTTTTCTCTATATATACAATAGTTTTTTTCATCCTAATTTCTTGCAGAATTCATTTTTATAGATTTTCCCTCATCCATAGCTTCATTTGCTTCATCACTTCATCAAGCATCCTTTTTCATATTTCACAAGCAGCTTCTATTTCCTTATATTTACCTTCAATGGCTTCCGCTTGGAAATTAATTCTATTTCTTTTTCCCAAGAATTTGTACTTTCTTTTCCTGCAGTCATTCTGCTATTGCTCTATTTTCTTTCACTTCTATTCTTTCTTCCATGTCCATATTTTTCCAATAACCACTTTTGACACCAGCAAAAATAGTCCGCTCCACACCTCTCATCACTGTCTCTCAATCTTTCCTCATAATCAGACTTTAAGATTTATAGTATATTCATTCCTTTGCCATGAATACACTTATGGGGAAACCCTATAATTGAAACAAACAACTTTTTTATAAGCGAATACTCACTGGTCACCATTCTAGTTCATTCTTGGGTCTTCCAATAACTCAATGACCTTTTTGTATTCTGTTGTCTTCTTCCTACACATTCCATTCATGTCACCTAGCAGAATATCTCCCCACCCCCCAGAATGCATTCATTTAGAATGTTACAGTATTTTCCCCCAGATTCATACTGGTTCTTCCATTATTATCATTCACTGAAACAAAACATTCAACTACCACCCACCTATGGATTCCTATTTTTAAATGTACCCACAAAAACCTAGAGGACACCAATTCATGTTTTCTGACCTAAACCTATATTTTCACTTCCCTGTATATATTCATCAACTTTACTCCACAAGATTGGACCATCTTCAATCAATTCTATTAAATCCTTCCCCTTTCTCTTTAAAGATATATTTTTCCTGTTTTCATTTTTAGTTCATGCTCCTTACATTTACTCCTCTTACATTCCAATACAAACTTTCATATGCAACGGTCACTACCAGATGGGCCTTTAGACACTGACATCTGCCACCCATCATGACTTATATCAATTAAGGTTTTTCACATAAAGTTTTTAGTAAGCTAGAAAGGTTATAAACTAAATTGCCAGCCTCAATCATACCTGGGCCACATGAAGCCTTCTGCTAACAATAAGGACAGTACCAATCAGTTCTGGCACATTTTAACCAGTCTGAGAAAAATACAACCATCGAGACATCTAGTAGAAATAGTAATGCCAAAATGATGAAGCGCGCATCGCAATATCACGATACAAATGTCAGTCTTTCACACTTGCAGCCCACCATCAGAATCATGTAAGTTACTTGGCATATGTATGATGCACATTTATTTTGTCCATTCCCCACTCTTGCCCTCCTGCAGACACCCATGAGTGGAACCAAAGCCCCATTTTACTCCAAGTGTGTTCACACTGTTCTATGCAAACTCAATTCTCTAATCTAGAGACTGCCTTGCAAGTCAACATACTGTTGCCCGCATCCCACCAAAAAAGAGGCATATTCAGTGTATTAACACACAAAAAAATCTAGCTCTTTCTTCATACATGTACTCAACCAAGATAAAACATTGGTTAAAAGAAAAAAAAGAATGTGGATGGAATGAATAATTCCCTGAAGAATGGTGTGAAGGTCATGGGCCCTTTTTAAAAGGATGTCTGGACCATCATAGCTGGCCATAGCTTTTATGCAATGGCCAGGATAATTTCCAATACTACATTATATCCATTGCTCTTGCCCACCACTATATTAACAATAAATCTAGGGAGCCACAAATGTAACTGGTGGTTTTCTGTTGACAATGGCATTCTGGCTCTTTTCTACAGCAGCATGTACCCTTTTCAGAAAACTAAATTATCTGCTAAATATCAAAAATACCCTGGCAGCAGCAAAGGCTTCCCCTGTCATTTCCTAGGAATAGACAGTTGGAGAATTCTTTGGCATGTTGAGGTGGTATAAATAACACAGTAGAAAACTCTTGGAAAGAAACTACATAGCTGGCAATATACCAAAATCTAAGCAACCAGTCAGTGCCTAGAGGTATAATATACAATTTATTATTATTTTTTTGCTACCTTCATATTTGGATTGAGAGAACCCGCTCTAAGAATAACTCTGACCTCCTTTTCCAGAATGTGGCATGTTGTAGAAACAATGGAAGACGTTCTTATTTCTACGGAAGTGAGTCAGTCCTCTGGCACTTCAGAGAACACTAAATATGATGCTTTAAATTTTACCAGTTATTATCATCTAGTAGCAGTGATTCCAGCATCTGCAGCCAAAGGAGGTACGGGATTTCAATACGTCCTGTTGGCTCTGTTAAAAGGTCAGCTCCTCAACTATCATCTGACAACAGTCTTTCCAGTTTACAATCCTATATACTGTAAATGCATTGATCTGAAAGGATGTTCCACTGAATTTAGCTGGGCTAATTTCTGAAGAGATATGTCTAGGATTGTGTGTAAATACTTGGAGGGCAGATGAAACTCAAACAGCTATAAAATGTTAGCTATGAGAAGGAAAGCCCACAGAAAGATATAGTTGTGTTATAACAGAGAAATAGTTATACTTGCAATCCAAGATTCCACAATTTTTTGTGCAGAGGATCTGAGATAGGATTTAATTCTCACACCATTCTAATTTTAATTTTTGAACTTTCTGATACTGAAATCACATAGTTTCTCCTTCTAAAAAAAAATCAAGTCAAAAATTCAGATTTTTGACTTGGCCCCACCAAAAATTAACAGGCTTATTCTTTCTGTCTTTTTGATTAATTATTATGTGCCATCAAGTCATTGTTGACTCTGAGTGACCACAGCTTTTCTCCATGATAATCTGTCCCTAACCTAGTCCTTCAAGTCTTCCAATGGTGCACCCTTTGCCATTGTAACTGAGTCCATCCACCTTGCTGCTGGTCATCCTCTTCTTTTCTTTCCTTCCACTCTTCCCAGCATTAGAGCCTTCTCCAAAGAGCTATGTCTTCACATAATGTGACCAGTGTAGGGTAATTTGAGCCTTGGCATTTGTGCCTCAAGTGAGAACTCTGGGTTGATTTGTGTGATGATCCATTTGTTTGTTTTATTGGCTATCCATGGTATTCTCAGGAGTCTTCTCCAACACCAAAGTTCAAAAATGACAATAGTCTTCCTATCTTGCTTCTTCAAAGTCCAACATTTGCTTCTATAGTGTGTCACAGGGAATACTATGGCTTGCTTCTGATCTTCATATGTATAGACACATCACAGCATCTGGATAGCTTTTCCAAGGCCTTCATAGCTACTCTACCAAGTACTAGTCTATGGCATGTTTCTTGACTGCTTGTTCCTTTACTATTACATCCTAATTATTAGGTTTCAAGCTATTAAATAAATATATTTTACTAGACTATTTCAATAAAAAATATCTTTTGACTGTTCTTTTGCCTTCTTTTTTTACAAGTAAGTTTGTGTACTTACGATATTCCGTAAAAATTGTGATGCTGCTTCTAAATGGAGGCTGATGTGAGTTTAATACATTTGTAGTAAGTATATTAGTGACTTTTACCTTGCCCCAATATCATCTTAACTATTAACTCTATATAAAATAATGTAACATGGTGAATTACACCCACTTATAAAAGTCATGCTATCATAAGATATCTATACTTTGTCATTTTTGCTGGTAAGTTATTATTGAAAGTTAGGAAAGGGCAATATGTTCTTGTTCACCTTGAACTGATTCAGAAACTACCAATTTCCCCTCTCCAAATCAGACAGAACTCAGATCATTTCTTGCATCAGTCTTAGATTTTGAAAATGACTTTTCTTTCCTATTTCCAAAACATTTTCCCCTTTACCCTCTCAATCACTTTCCTTCTATTGAAAAACAACCCACACTAACCAAGTGCTTCATTGCCAAAGTAACAACCCAACCTCCCACAAGAGTTGCCATGTAAGCACATTATTCAGATGAGCACAAATGCACCGCAGCAACCCGGAACACCAGAAAAAGAAAACAGACTGCCTATACAACATCTTCCAACAAAATGGATACCCACGCAACTTTATCAAAACATGCCTGACCACTCAACCCACTACAGCACAATCAGCATAAGCTATGAAAAGGATGACACTGCCATACATCAAAAACATCTCAGAAACAACCAACAGACTAAACAACCACACAGCATCACCATAGTACACAAACCAACTAAAACCCTCCAAAATATCTTAAGTAAATGAAAAGACCTAGTAGCCCAAGAAGAAAAAAACAGGAGTCATCTACAACATACAGTGTAAGGACTGAAACGGCCACTATGTAGAACAGACAGGCAGACTAGCAAAGTGCATCCATGAACATCAGCTAACAGTCAGAAGACACAATGAAAACTCCTTAATCTCACAACACATTGACAGACTCAACCAGTTTCAGCTGGGAAACTGTGAGTATCCTAGATCAAGCTAAATCCAAAAATACTAGGAAATTCCTGGAAGCTTGGCATTCAGACAAATCAGCCATCAATAGACACATAGAAATAAACCATATTTACATACCATTCATAAGAGACAATAAAAAAAAGCTAAAAAGGAAGCAAAAAGACCAGCACACATCCTGTCCAGCAGCCAACTTCCAGATAAACAGGGATTAACACCAGGTAAACACTCAAGCAGAAAACAATACCCTAATCAAGGAACTACCAAGGAGAAAACCACACTCCCACCAACACTGGCAGGCAAGCTACTATAAATAAACAGGGAGCAAACCCCACACTCACTAGCACTGATGATGTTACCTAGTTGGGCAATGAAATGTCTGCAAGTAACTGACCAAGTTCAGAGAGCCCCAAGGACTCCACTTTCCTTCTTTCTGGGAGAAAGGTTATTATATTTATTCTCCTTTTCTTATCTACAGGTTCTGTAGTTCTTACAGTAGGATAACTATGAATCCCAAGGGTGATTTTCGACTTTGGCATAATGTACCAACTAAATAAAGGAGAATCTAGACAAAAGTCTTCCTCTTCTCTTTCTCCACAATGCAGTGCTGCTCCCTTCATGAAAATAATGTGCATTAAAGAGAAAAAGAAATTTGTTCTATGGATAGTGAGGAGACGATATAACTAATTATTTTCTCTGGAGGTAAGCCTATGATTTTTTTTTTTCTTTTTGGAGATCCTGGCTTAGGAGAAATTGGCTGCCTTTGGACTGAGTAAATACCTATCATGTTCTCAACATCAATGAGTTCTTTTTAGGGATAATTCAACTAGATAAGGTTAACTTACACATACACGCATGTCATGCTTGTGACATTCCTTCTTAAAAGGCATCCACCCATAGATAATGGGCATCTGTAGTGAGAAAGCTTTCACAGGTACAGCTGTACTGATGCTGGCTTCTACTATAGATTACATGCAAAAATGTCTGTGTCTGTAACACATGGCTCCTTGTTAAAAAGCAGCATTTCATGGGATTCATCACTGAGGCTTATGTATTTCTTTCTCTTAGTTTTATTACACCCAAATAAAACTATTGTAATCCAGTGGTCTTTAACATGTATTCAAACAATACGCAAAGAGTGATTCATTGGGTGTAAAATAGAAATGAGCAAGATATTTATACGATGCATTTACCACATCTGATGGTGCAGCGTGAATACAGTTAGAAAGTAAGCATAGTGCCGAAATACTTTCTTTTCATGCCACCCTAAAGTTTCTTAGAATCCCTTCCTTTCCTGTCTGTTCTTACATAACAAAGCATATGAAAGTTGGCTTTGTTTGTTCATATGATGAACCTGATGGAACTTCATAAGCCACAAGTGGTGGAACTGATGCCAATTTAATGAATTTTGAGGTTGACTGGTTTACAGTTAGCAAAAGAGATTCCCTCAACATTTGACATATACTAGTAACTGTATCTAATGCCTTTTTCTAATGCCTGGGGTTTAAGAATATGTACTAGCCATATGCCAACCCAGATATTTGTGCTAGTTAGGTAAATATGCTATAGTACTTACACCAGGATTCATAAAAATAAGCCACAAATGGTATCAAAGTTGCAAATAATAATGCAGGTCAAATGAGCATTTGAAGGA
>NW_028277113.1:22822500-22850000 GCF_059951505.1 Python bivittatus | reverse complement strand
CAGTGACATTAGCTAGATTACAGAATGTAATACTATCTATAATTTATCCAACTTAGTCTAAATTCATTAACAACTGGTATCTGGCAATATATGTTTCGTGATTGAAATTTTGGACACACTGGCAGATAAGTTAGAATTGGCTGTTTTAATTCTGATGGATGCTGAAAAGACATTTTGACATGGTTCACAATAACTTCTTGAAGTGTGTTTTAATATTTCCTTTCACAGATCACTCATGGACACACTTCTTGTACTGGTCCAAGACTAATAAACTGGGTGATTGACATTTCCCATTGTATTTTGTACACTGGTTACAATTCACTTGATTCTATGTGAGATTTCTGAAGCACTGTTTATTTATTTATTTATTTATTTATTTATTTGATGTTTCCCCCCACCTTTATTTTAAACATCAATTCAAGGCAGCATACATATATAGGTAATGCTGTTTCTTCCTATTTTCCCCACAATAACCACCCTGTGTAACCATTCCTGTGACTGAAAGAAAATGACTGGCCCAAAGTCACCTAGCTGAGTTCTGTACTTAAGGAAGGACTAGAACTCACTGTCTCCTGGTTTTTAGTCTAGCACCTGGGCCACTACACCAAACTGGTTTTAAAAATACAATTTTTAGAGCTTTACACCCAGTGCCTGAAAAGTAATCCATCCGATCCCTCTTAATCCATGAAGCTTCCTTTTCTTACTTAGTGCAAGAGGAAGATACGTTTGTATGCATGTAGTTCCTTACAGCTTTATGGTTGTTGTTGTATAAGCTATTGTATGATAGCCGTAATTAAAGGAATAGGTAGATGTGATCCCCGTACAATGTTGCAATGTACCATAAATGCAAAGAAGGCCAAAAAAAAAAAAAAAAGCTTCTTCAAATAAAACTTCAGAATGACAAATGTTCCCCTTCAAAGAAGTCCCCCCAGCTGAACTTTATTCACTGATGGTGCCATTTCATTAGTTTACCAGGGTTGTTTGATACAGGGCTTGGGAACCTATGACCCGAGACCCACATGGGATCCTTGGCCTAATAGGTGCCCCCAAGAGTAATTTCAAAATTCAAATCTCTGGAAAAAGCAGCCTGTCCCTTCCTGTCATACCTATAGGGTAGACCAGACTAGGAAACCAATGCCATATAGGTCTAAGACTACTTTTATTAGGACAGATATAGTAGCAGCATCTTGCAAGTCTGAATGTGCTTCCTTCCTTCCTCCCTCCCTCATTTATTTTCATGTGAATTAGGGAGGGGCCTGTCTGAGGCATTTTCTCAGATTAGTTTCTTGTAATGGGCTTAAGATATCCAATTGTTGCCTTGGCAATGGATCTTCCCACTGTCCTTCAAAGCCATTCTCTGTGCCCTTTACACTTCCCAATAGTCTATAGGGTGTGGAGGAAGAGAGAGAGGAAACAAGGATGTTTGGGGGCAAAAAGACAATCTTAGGGGGACAAAAGGGTGTCAGAAAAAGGAAGACACTTTCCAACAGGTTATTTTCATGAAACAAAGCCCTGAATAGATGAACAGTTTTTCAATCTTTATTAAGCATCTAATATTTTTCCTTTTACGTCTTCAATCATCCTGGGATTCTCATGGGTGTATCTTCCACTCTCCTGGTTTTCTGTCTGCGAATGGTGGCCACTAGAATTCAAAACGTTATGTGTCTATGAAAAGATTTCACAGACTTCAATGATTTCCATCTTCTGTGAGTATTGAGGCCTGGGTCTTCTTCCCCTTCAAAGGAGTAATATTTAGCACAGAAAATTCATAATCATGCAATGGAAAGAAATAGGTATTTGTTAATTAGATTGGAGCCAAGATATAGTTCTGTGTAGTTTTCCTGAAGTGACCAGATTAATATGTGCTGTCTAACAGCATCTAACCCAGCCATTATCTCTTTCTCCCTATTGATGCAAACTGTAAGGAAGAGACAAATGCATACTATGCACATGTTTTCTCCAGCTGCCTTTAGGTATAAAACTTTCTGATAAATGGTAGCAGTAAAGGGACTAAGGAAGCCCTGGAGATGAACTTAAGGCTTGCCAGATCTGTAGCTTACCAAGATAGCTTTTAATTTTTTGTTTTGTTTTGTTTTAATTTAAACTAAAAACAACAGAGAATGATGGGCTGCTGAGCTCATCTGCTGCACCATCTGTAGCTGCCTAGCTGAGTTGTTCAGGTCTTGAACTGGAGAAACTGTGTTCTGCTGCAGCTGATTTGAGGCTCTTTCTAATGCATCTTTCATTTATACAGCCCCTTTCAACCACAAGGGTCCCAAAGCACCTATTTAACCATCAGGTTCACTATAATGATCTCTATTTGTCCTGTTAATAAAGAGCTTAAAGTTATACATCTTGAGATGCTTTCTTTTTCTTGTTTTAACTTTTGGGATAGGTGATCCTCTATCAGTAGAAGAGAATAGATAGAAGAGAATAGATAGCTCAGGGTTGAACTGTGGAGTCCTTGCTTTCTGAGCTTGGTTGTTTGCTTGCAGATATTTCATTGTCTGACTAGGTAACATCATCAGTGTGAGTGAGTGTGGGGTTTGCTCCCTGTTTATATACAGTAGCTTGCCCTGCCAGTGTTGGTGGGGTGTGTGGTTTTTTCCTTGGTAGTTCCTTGATTAGGGTATTGTTTTTTGCTTGATTGTTTGTCTGGTGTTAATCCCTGCTTATCTGGATGTTGGTTGCTGGAGAGATATGTTTTTGTTTCCTTAATTTTTTTATTGTCTCTTTTGAATGGTGTATAAATATGGTTTACTTCTGTGTGTCTATTGATGACTGATTTTCTGAATGCTATGCTTCCAGGAATTCCCTAGCATTTTTGGATTTACAATCTACAATCCTCCTTCAACATTCACCAGCATATACTTCTTCCTGAGACTCTTAATTAGCCACAAGTCATACAAGAATTTCCTGAGATGATGAGAGGAGGAAGGATCCAAGGAGAGGAAGCATGACATTGGGATTTGGACCAAAAAGGTGATAATAAATAATAATAAACAAACCTAAGATCCTTTGTGTGTTCCCTCTGCTTAGTTTTTTGTCTGTTACTTTGTTGCTCTTACTGAATGCTAAAATAGCCTAAAAGAAGGATTTTTAATAATGGATAAGGAAATCTAGCCAATTTATGGAGACCCAGATGAAAGAACTGAAGGAATAATTCTAACTCAGGTATGCAATGTTTCCCTGGCATTCAGTGCACCATCACCATAAACTGGATGATGGGGAAAGGATGTTGCTGTAATTTATGCAGCTTCTCCTACTTTCTCCTGATCTGTTGTCTGAGTATTGCCAATCTGGGGCTTTCCAAATGGAAATTTTGCTTTTGTAAAGGCCACCATTCCTACATTCCTAAGCAGATGGGCGGGACTATAATGACTTTCCTTCCAGGCCCCCAAGAAAGTAAGATACAATGCATTCAAATCTTCACGAATCAATTTGCTACAATAAACTGGCTTTGGTATAAAGTTTCCAAAGTCATGAAAAGTTTGTATCTTTCACATGGTCTAAAATGACCCAGGACTCAATTATAGTAATGCTAGAGGCATTGTTGGAAGACTTGAAGGACCAGATTGGGTACAGATCATCATGGAGAAAATCTATCTATATAATCACGAAGAGTCGACACCAACCTGATGGCACATAATCAATCAATGAATCAATTAATAAAAATGAATTGGACTTTTGTATTATATCACATTGTTTAGTTGAGATTAAATTCATTTTTCTTTAAATTCATTTTAACAGAACCATTTGGTACCTGACTGAAAATAAGTTTTATTACTGTTAACAACAGTTATTGATTTGACCTTCCAGATTTTGAGTTAATCTGTGATTTCTCTCTTTCTGTGTATATGTTTGTCTACTATCATCATGTATATGATACTAAATTGAAAAGACACAGCCCTGTCTCTAAGGACTTGCAATTCTGGATCCATACAAGACAGTCAACAGCCTAAAAGAGGGGAACAATTAAAGAAAGATTAAGGAGTATACCTTTAAAGTTATATAGGAAGTTATATAGGAATAGGCGACTTCTGGGGGCACATTTGGAATTTTCAGTGCATGTTGCAGACACTCTTCCAAAATGGCTACTATGATAGGTAGCCAATAATCAAACACTAATTAATCATAGGCAAACAGATTAAGTTGGTCCCAGTCCCCCCAGGATGGTCTCAGTTACAAGCTTACCTGTGTCTTTGTATCTGGACAGGTGAACATGCTTTGGACTGCAGCTTCCATCATTTTTATTTAATAAGAATGCTTATGAGGCTTACAGAAACAAACACTGTAATTAAATATGTTAGAAACTCTTTCTAGGTTTTTACTTCAGTAGCATGATATTTTCCCTTTTCCAGATAAATAAATACATACACTCAAGTGAAGTAAAGGCCTCACGGACACTAAGGGAGATGCACCTGAACACATTCTGATAATTATGACTACCGAATATTTTGATCCATTCCCTTTCTGAAGTTGGAAACTGGTTCTGTAATATTGTTTACAAAATTGAAGGGACAATCATGTGTATGTGGGTGGGTGTTTATATCTACAAATATTAATGCAGCAATCAGTGCTTTAAGTTATGTAAATGTTTCACTGATGGTTTATTGTTATAAAAGGGTGTCAGGGAAAAATCTTCTCACAAGGGGAAGAACAGATGATATAATGACTATCACACTGTAAGTCCTGTAGAAAAGCTGAGTTAATGACAGATGCAAAGTTGGTTGATGTTCTACTATTTCCATGCTGAAATGAAGTAGTTGAGCCTAGAATTATATCATTGATACAGCTCCAAGAGGTATTCCCTGAGCCAGTTCCTCAGGCCCTAAAACATATATCATAGCAGTTTGTCAATTCAGGAGAAAAAAAAAATACTTCTATTTCACAGTACTTGACCTTGTTAGCCTCACAAGTGCCAATGATATTTTGTCAGAGACTGCAGCTCACATATGAACATTCCAATCAGCTGAAGCAATGGTGGAAACTTCTTAATTTCCAGTGATCAGAGACAATTCCTGTAGTTGCAGATAGGCCAAGAAAAGGCTACAGTCTTTTAGGACACGTTACGATAAAAAGAGAGAGACAAAAAGAAATACTGTTTTTTTTAAAACATACATACCCAGTATCCTGTTCCTTTTTGAGATAAGCAATGTTATGCAAACCACTGAAAGGAAGTAACAAAAAGTAAGCTGAAGAAACTAAGGTTGTGAGATAAAAAAGAAAAGGTAATATGGCTAAAATATAGCAAATTTACCAACATCATTCATTATGTCCTTCCATCACTTTCTCTTTTTACAGACCAACCTTGCTTTTACCATGTCTATACACTGCTTCATACATTGGCTTTTGTTCTTTAAATTTATACCCTCTTTCTTTCTGAGGATCTCACCAATGCTCTCCAACCGCAAAGTTGTCAGTCTTCTTCTTACTTTCAACCTAGTCACTCCTCCTTCATATTTTTGTTTTGTGATTCAGTCAACATACATTCTCACTATGTGACCAATGGTTAAAGTATCTCAATGCATTATTATTATTTTTTTGTAGTGGTCACTCACTTTTTTAATTCAGTCCACATGCATTCAGCATCCTTTCATTTTTGACACTATTTCTTCTTGTTTGAGCATGCATACTTAAGTACAGCATTCCCTCTGCCTTCCATTCTACCCAACTTTGACTTTTATCATGCATGGTGGATGCTAGTATATTCATAAACATAGTCATTTTTGCTTATTTCAGCAAACATTCATTTCTCACAACAGAGTACTACCTTTCTCACAATGGAGTACTACCTTTCTATCAACATTTGCACACTAAGGTTTCTCCATCTATTTTCCATCTTTAGTAAACATTCTACCAAGGTACAGAAATTCATTTACTTGCTCTGCTTTTTCACAGTTTATTTAAAATTTGCAGTCTCTCACCCTACTGTCTCTATCAAATCTTGGTCTTTGATACACGAATTTTCAGGGATATGCTCCTTGTTGCATCATGCAGATCAAAACAAATTTCTCACGTTCTCAGCGAACAACATTATCTGCATACAAAAATACATATACATTCATGTCCCCAATCAACAAACCTTTACCCTCATTTTAAGCATTTCTTGTACCTTTATCCATAAATACATTAAACAATCAAGGAGACATCACACATCCCCAGTTTACTCCCTGGTTAGTGTTGAAGCATTCACTAAGCAATCCATTGATTCTCACACATACTTTACTTCCAACATATACTGCTCTTATCACATTCAGCAACTGATTTTCAACTCCATAGTCACATAAAATATTCCATAACTCAGGCCTATTCACTTTAGCACACACTTCCTCAATCAGTAAACTTAAATAAACTTCTTTTTCACATTCATATATTTCTCAGTGACATGCTCAACAGCGAATGTGTGGTTTGCACACCCCCTTGCCATCATAAACTCTCAGTGCACTTCCTAATTGTCATCTTTTTCACCCCTTCAAATGAGAATACCAAGCATCTTCTCAGATGCATTTAAAAATAACCCCCCTGTAACTTTTGCATTCATTCTTACTACCTTTCCCTTTTTGTATGGAAACAGTAACAGTATTTCTTCCATAATTAGACACAGATGTTGTCTTCAGATCCAGATTAAACAAATTACACTGACACTCCATAAAGAAACCACATCCATATTGTAACGTTTCTCCAATTAAACTACCTATATCTGCAGCCTTACCATGATACAACATTCTCATAGCATTTATTTCTTTTTCATTGTTTTTTTCTCCTTGGAAACTAATATTTATGACATTTGTTACAGTTCCACCCTTTGACATCTGATAGGTTCGAGGAGTGGAGGATAGGACAGGTGAAGTGGGAGGAAACTCGCTCATTCCAGAAAACCAATAAACCTGTGTTCAAAAATAGCTTGAGTGATAGGTTACCAGTCCAGAACATCTCCATACCACTGACCTATTTCTTTGGCAAATTAAAAGATGGCTACGTCCTCTGAAACCAGGCATCCATTCTTATTTGCCCAAGCCCACCACACTTTCAGGAGAGTGATTGGTATGGTGCTTTTTTGCTCTAGTTGCTGGTACTGGGTGAGAGAAGAAGTCCACTAATTACTTTCCCATAACTGTTCTGCAACACAGTTATAAGAATAAGACCTCATGGGCAGATGAGTGTTCCAATGTTGGGGCAGTGAAAATTATGCTGGCATTTTTTCTGATGTCCAAGGATGAGAGGAATGCACATTGATGCAACTGCAAGGAATAGCAAAGAGAAAGAAAGGAAAGAACCGTTTAAGATGAAAAGAAACAGAGAAAATTGAAAGTGATTTTGATGGAAATAATTTTAAAAAATATTTTGAAAGTTAATGAAGAGGGATGAACAAGGAGCCTTCAGCAAACTAAAACGTACTGTTTGCACTAGAGCTGGAAACTGGCAGAATTCTTGTTAATTTTTCCCGAGTTCCAAATATCCCAAAATTTTAAGTGCTGCAGAAAACCTTTCATGTATTTATCTGTGACAAAATCAGTAGTACATCTCTTTCATTCTTTGACCCAACCAGTGGTTTCCTCTTTTTTACAAGCAGGTCTACTGGTCTGAACACTTTTTAATAACAGGTCTAGTGGTCATTCAGAAGACCATACTGGGGTATATAAAGAACCAGCATAATGCTTGAATTGCAGTTTACATATTACAGATCAGGCATTACAATCCACAGTGTTTCATACAAGATATTCTGATGTCAATACCAAGTGAAAGAAAGCAGGAACTATGGCTAGAACATGGGTCCAAGTATGACTATAACAGGAATAATGACAGCTAGTCTGTTGTACAGACATCATAGAGGCAGAGTTACTCTTTGTCAAGTAGGAGTAACAGTTGTAGAGACAACTTTTAGGAGTTGTTGAGAATTTAAGTAGGCAGCAAATCATCTCAGCATAGAAATTCAGCTGCAAACTACAAACTACAATATTTCTTCTATTACAATATTCTGCAATGCTACACCAAGGCTAGGAGGAGAATCACAAAACCAGGTTACCATCCCTGTTTAAGCCCTATTTGCTACCAAAGAATTTCCAGGCTTGCCTGGAGATGCTAAGGTGAGGAAAGGGTGAGTTGATCGGACAGAACCTGCTGCTTTTTCAGCTTCTCCCAGCTGGAAGACAGATTTTCCCCTCAATCTTTAAAGAAGTCCACTGAGGAGTCCTTCTCGGAAAATTCCCCAAACACGATGATGGCATACTGACAATACTCTTAATTGTCTTTTTCCAGGAATTGTATCCACTCATCTATGACAGTTCAAAAAACAGATAGATAAGTCCAGTTTCTTTCAAGTATCACTGTTCCAAAGTATCTTTTGAAGTGCAGCATTCTTGCTCAGCACAGCAGTTTAATGAGTGATGAATTGTCTTTCTTTTGGACCTTATAAATGGAATTAATTTAAGGATCAACTCACAACCTCGGTCCCTTGGTAATGGTGTTGTTATAGATCGACGATTTCTGCATGAGGTTTTTTGAGGGAGGTGGAAGGATTTTGTTTTTACTTTTTAGGGCTGTTAACTCTGTCTGAAGACTTCGTTATTTTGCTAGATTGGGGAGTTTAAAACAAAAGTCCCAGAAGAAAGCAGTGACCGGCTACTTCAACACTGTTGCCCCCAAACTCTACATGGATATATCCATGAAGCCATCAGTAATTGGACTTTACTTAAAAGCACCTTTACTACTTTTGTTTGTTTTTCTTTAGAAAAGTAATGGGAAATGATGGCACCACAATATGTGGCAGTGCAGTATCTGGGGGTGAGAGCCAGACACAACCTGTAGCCTGACTGTTGTCCATTCCTATCAACTAGTTTCATAGATGACTGTGTTCCTATATGACTGGGAATCCACACTAGTGATTTCTAATATCACCTAACCACCACTGGGATGATATATCACTAACAAAACAGGCTTTATAGCTGCATTACAATGACTAGGTAACAATAATTGCGAGTGTGGAAGTCTTCCTTTGCTTCTTTTACTTCTTTCTTAGCATTAATGTTTCACTGTGTGCCAAGGCCATGTGTGTTGTGGGTTTTAAAGTTTCCCATTATTGTGATTATCCTACTGGCGGTCTTGTACATGGAGTTGTAAGTGATGGAACTCTTAAGTATGGGCTGTTTTACTACTGCTGTGTATGTGATAAATGGCATGGGAATGTGGGGAAAAGGGAGTTACTCCTGTGTAGCTCATACGTAGCCCAGTTTTTAACACAGTAGCTGGTCCTGAGTTTGAGAAGCTGATTCACAAAGAATCTTCTGAATCCCTCCAACTTCTATCCATTTCACTATAACTATGCCTGCTGCCAGTTCTCCAACCATCAGGAGAAGCTCTAAGGGGCAATTCTTTCCTTTCATCCATAGATCCAAAAATCTAAATTTCTACTTATAAACAGAAAAGAGCAGCTTTACTTTACTCTTTGCATACAAGCCAATAATCACAGAGATGTACCAAGAACATTACACAGGTACACTGAAATAAGAATAACTTTAAACAACAGTAATTGTTGAACTCAATAGGAATTAATCCTTAAATCCTCAAAGATTGTCTCAGGGATAGCAGCTTCTCTCTTTTTCACCAAAACCCTTTTCTCGTTCTTACCCAATAGTCAGAAAAGCTCTTTAAAGGGGAGTACAGTTCAAAAGTACCTTTCCCAAAAGTTCAACAACTCCTTTCCTTTATAGCTCCATCTGGCTTGAAAAGGTCACATGGGTCATCTCCAGCTGACCTATCAGGTACTGCTCATGGATGAAACACTCAGTACCTCATACTCTACATCACTGTTTCCCATCCTGAGTGACTTTAAGATGTGTGAACCAACTCCCAGAATTCCTCAGCCAGCATGGTCATTGCTAAGAATTGTAGGAGTTGAAGTCCAAACATTTCAAAGTTGACCAAGTTGGAAATGCTGCAGTGCGTTGTCTAAGCTACCAAAGCCTCATGCCTTCTCTCCTTACTCACAAGCAATTTTTCTGTCTCTCCATTTCCCTAAAGCCTCTTCTCTCCCCTTATCTTCTTAACTTGCCTCTTACCCACAATTAAGCTTTCTGTCTCCGCCTTAACTTAAAAGCGTTCTAGGTAAGGCATTTCCTTTTCTAAATCCTAGCCATGCCTTCAGCTTAAACTGCTTCTCTCCTTCCTCCTCCTGTGTTCTGTCAGTGTCAATTGGAGTCCCTTGCACTCACAGCTCCACAGCTTTTATATCCTTTCCCAAACTCTTCAGTTTTGTTTCTTCCCTCTCAAGTCTTTTGGAATAATTTCCCCTTCCTTCCAGAGATGCCCAGTTTTGATTACTTGCAAGCTCTACCAGTGTTCCATGCTGGCATCAGAACAGGCAAGGTTGGATGTAGCATCTTTTTGTACATATGTCAAAATTGCAGATCTGTTCAAAGGGTAAGACTTGGATTGTGACAACACATCTACCATCTTGCTTGTTTTGACCCCCTGTAGACCTTTCTGGGGTCCATGGTCTCCACTGAGAGTCCCTTACTTTTTTCCTGTGATTTATTTTAGTTCCTCCTACTTATCCTAACACCCAGAGGACCTGTTTCTTCTGCTTCTGACTCCTACTAATTAACATACCTGTGCATCCAAATTCCTATCACCCAACTTAATTTCCAAGCTTTCCATGGCAACTCCCTCCCATTTGACCATCACCATTCATCAGTTACCCAAATCTATAGCAACTCTCATTATACCTGTAATAGCTGAACTACTGAACCTGGAAAAATATATAGAAGTTAAATAAATGGAAAAGAATATAGCACATGGCAAATAGTGCTTCAAGAACATATTTCATATTTGCTGGATTGTGGGATTGTTATTCAGAAATGTGGAATACTATAAGATGACTGCCTGTTTCACTCTGCCCATGGCTGATACTTTAGTCCCTCCCTAGTCCTTTTTTTTAATAGTAATTGTATTAAGCTACAGCTAAAAAGATAAAAACTAATACAAACTAAAAAAAAATAAAAGAATAAAGAGAAAAAATAGTGCAGAAAAGAAAAAAAATACAAAACAGAAAAAAAAGAACCGTAAAGAAAAAGAAAAGAAATATATAAAAATGACTCTCCCCTTCATCACAAGAAGTATAAACAATTTTAGTAACTCCTAAAATACAACAAATGATCTCTTCCCATATCTCATCTCTTATCTTAAAGCCTTGTCGTTTAGTCCTGATCAACAAAAGTCCATTAAGGGTTACCAGAGATAACCACATATCTATTTTAACCTTGATTAAATAAACCAACTTAATATTCCTTCCTTTTACTTTTAACAAGCTTGATCTTTAATCCTTTCAAATAAAGTCCTAGAACTTTATTTGTTTTCATTTTTTCTTTGTCCCTTCTCACAAAATTCTTCAAAGCTTTAACAAGCCTCTTTTGTAAATCCAATATAGTAAAATTATCCAGGTCACTCTCTTGGTTTGTTATTTGTATAACCCTTTTAATTATTAAGAGATCAGCTGGCTTCTTTTGTATGTCCAGTGTAGCACTTTCTTCATATCGTTCTTGTAGCCTGTCATTTTTTAATCCACTTTCAGATCAATCTCAGTCTTGTCTGGTAAAACTTGTTCCTCTTCCATAACATCTTTTAAACACATTCTATCTGCAGAGGGAGACACTTAAAATTAACTTCTGGGTCCATTGTTCACAAATATCCTTCAATATGTCCAATGTTAAAGTATTTTGCTCCATTCTGTATTAATAAGTCAAATTTAAATGTTTTTAAAGGCAAAAGATTTATACGATCTGAAGAGAAACCAGAGTATATGTTTTTCTCCTTTGATTGTAATCTTTAGTTACTTCAGGTTCCCTCTATGTCTAACCTTCAAAAGTCTCATCCTATCATTTTTTTTTAAAAAAAAATCAAAACAAAAGCATTTTGCCATGGGAAGATTCTTATAATTAATTCCAAACTCTTATTTCAAATTCATCTGGACCCTCAGTTCATTTGTAACTTTCCAAAATCAATGTTCTAATCATGCTTTTGCTGTTTATTAAAAAGCATTTTTTAAGTCCTTAAACTTGTATTTAAAACTTCTTTTGCTAAGGATTGAAGGACATTCACCCGGTGTTTTCAGACTTGTTGTTCCAAAGGTTCCTAATAGCTGAAAAACATTAACAGGCAATTTCTGAAAGTGATTAGAAAAGGAAGTATGCGAATCCAGTGTCCTTTTAAAGGTGCTGGCTGTGGTTTGAAGAAGATGGCTATTCCCTTGACTCCTAGAGCTCTAAACCCACTGGAGACCACTGTCTTGCAGTCTCCTCACAAGGAGTAACTATCTGGAGCACTTGTGGGTGATGTCAAGTCCTCTCCTTGTCTGGAGAGGAATTATGAACAACCGGTCTATTTGCAAGCTCTTAATTCTGCATTGGTCGTCGGCTTCACTTTTAATAGAGCCGTCTTCAGTTTGCCATTTCTTCCCTGGAAGTCCTAATCCCTCCCTAGTCCAATACTAGTGGACTCATACAGTATTATCTGTCCAAGATCAGTAGCAGGCACAGTTTCTTCTATTTTCTCTCTTGTACTAATTAGCAAAGAGCACTGACATTCCAAAAACCCTGAGGAAATTTTTCAGGGATTCTGCTGGGTGTTCATTTTGCTGCTCTTAAATATGGGTTCTATCTTGGAAAGTTTTCACAGGCCAGGAAAACAGGAAGGAGCCTGAGTAAGAAGAACACACAGCAGAATTTTCTCCTCCTACTGATTTGCCAGTTGGTAAGAATGTTATTCAGCTTCAACATCAGGATGACTTGTGTTGGTTGTATTTTTGTGGGAATTAATTTATTGCACTTTTTGGGAAGCATGGCATGTTTTATTTAGGCTAGTGGTATATGAGACTATGAAATTTTAGTGTTCTTTCCTGTAAATCACTCTTCACTATTCTGGGTTCTTCCAGATGTTTTGGAGTGCAATTTTCATCATCCTGAACAACTAGCCATACTATTTAGGACTATAGAGGTGGAGACTGGGGAAACTGGATTTAAGTGATGAGCAGTATTTAACAATAAATAATTACCCAAACATTGCCTTGCTGCTTTGCTTATGGTTCCTTATATGCCTATTATGAACCTTCTTCTCCTCTTGGTGCCTACATGCTGACACAGCACCCATTTTCTTGTCTAATTTTATAGACTGTTCAGCCGTGTTGTTATTCACTGTTTTCTTTTAATTATGTATTCTTGTTAACCTCTTTGCCATTCAAAGTTGTTGATTGTGATTGACACCAAGTATTAATTAAGGCATATAATTTATGACACTAGAGATTGAAATTAATAAGTGACGATACAATTACATGGCTTGCCTAATTGTCCTTCAGTACTATAGAGATTGACACTTTTGGCCACATTCAAGTTAAAAGCACTCGCACAGGCGGTACAGCTGAGCATAATCACAAATGAACTGGAAGTAAATAGCCCTTTGAAAGAATCAGAGCTCTGGAGAAAATATGATATTTGCTGTGTCTTTTGCTTTACCACATGGCTTAATATGCATCTCAGGTCAATTTCAAAATTAAATTTAGAAGCGAGCATTCCATTCACTGTAAGCGGTGATCTTCGTAATTGATTTGCTTCCTGCTCCTCCTCTGCAAATTTCCTTGCATTTCCTTCCATGCTTCCCCTTTAGCACATAAGACAACTGCATTACAGACATGAACACACAATATATGTGGGTAGGGAATGGAAGTGAGGAATATTTTATACACCCCAATTACATAAGGGATAGAAGCCAAAGAGGAGTATAGTTTTATACTCCTTAATTACACAGAGGATGGAAGCCCACAGAGGAGCTTTTCCTAGTCTTGGGGCCCACGATTTGAGTCATATCAATCCAGCCACCATGGGTAATGATCAGAAAGAATAGAGTTGTACTGTAAGGAGCAATGATGAAGTCTTTCCTCAATGCAGATGAGTGAAGGAGTTTTGTAGAAGCTGTTTATTTACCAAGCCCCCAGCCCAAAAAACAAACAAACAAACAAACCCCAAACCCTGGATAGGCAAGATAAAAGGATCCTCTGGTAGACAAAGCTAGTTTGCAGAGCACAAATAATTATTTTGTAGGTCTTCACAGAAGTTACAATTCATTATATTTCTCGGGCTATCCTCTAAATGCTAAATTCTTTCTGCCCCTAAAAATGGAATTGATTACAGCAGGCAACTTGGTGCCCTTTAGATTAGAACAAGTGATAATCTTATCTGCTTTAAATCTGTCTAAGCCCTTTGAAAACCATCTAAGTCTGAGGGCCATAATCATATGGAAGTAAACATCTATTTATTTACTTACTTATTTATTTACTTTACTATTTACTGGGTGAAGACCTACTTCATACGTTTGTATTAAAATCTCCATTAGATTGCTTCACTAGACAACTCCAAGTATTATGTGTTATAACAATATATTTGCAAACTATAGGATCCAAGGTTAACTTTTCCTGGAGGATACAGGCTTACAGGCTCATGTACAGTATGATAAAATCATGCCCAGAAAAAAGTCAGACGTTAGCTGGATGGTAGAGAGTCACTTTACTAATTTATCTTCTAATTAACCATGTTTTGTGACAGTTATAAATATGTAGCTGTATATGAATACAATAGCAGACATTATTTGAGAGCATCTGCATTCAAAACATGGTCTCAAAATTCCAAGTGGGCCCTCTGATTTGGAATTTTGCTGTTTTGTTTATTTTGTATTTTTCTGGGTGTTCTTAGCTGCTTTGATCAATTCATTTGATTCAACTGGGAAGGTAGGAAATTAAACAAATAAGAGATAGATACATATCTATACAAGAGATAGATAGCTAGAGAGAGAGAAAGAGAGAGAGATCAATGACTGATTGATAGATACATAGATAGATAATATTTATTCTCAGTGTTATCAATTATTCATTACTCAATATTTTTTTTTTTTTGTCTGCGCTCAGTCATTGCTGACCCTGCAGTGACTGCTTGGACGAGTCCTTGCAGTTTTCAAGGCAACTGTTTTTCGGAAGTGGTTTGCCAGAGCCTCCTTCCTAGGGCAGAGCCCAGCTGGCGAGCGCAGGAGGCGGGGTTTCCGTTGCTTCGCGCCATTTTCAGGCGTGCGCGGTTTTTCGCACTTACCGGCAACTGCTCCCAACTCGTTTTTCCAAGGCGCCGCCAGCATTTTTCCTCCCACCGGAGTGAGAGTCCCCATTTATCTACTCACGTAAGTTTTCGAACTGTTGGGTTGACAGGAACTGGGGTGGAAACAGGAGCTCACCCTGCTAACACGAAGGCTGGACTCGAACCGCCGAAGCGTCAGCCATTTCTGGCCGGCAACTTTCGGCGTCATTAAGCTGCTGCGCCACCGCGTCCCTACTCAATATTACCCCCAAACAAAAAAAAATGTTAACTTATTTTTGTTTTTTGTTTTTTACTCAATATTACCCCCAAACAAAAAACAAAAATAAGTTAACCTTTATTAAAAGAATTTAATGCTGCTTCTACTTTTTTTAATTTTTAATTTATTTTTCTTTAAATCAGGTTGCAAAAAGGATAAAGTTATTTAAAAATAAACATACTATCTGCAGGATGTATCCAGAGACCAGATGCTGCAACAGAGAAGGCATATTTTCTAGGTCCCATCAGGTAACACTGTTTAATGGATAGAACCTGGAACGTGACAACTCTGCCTGATTATACAAACTGGGCAGAAGCCACAGAAGAGAGATGGCCCTTTATATAATCAGGCCCTGGGCCATGAAAGAGCACTTTGCTGTAGTCCATTGCAGTGACCAAGGCACGAGTGACTGTCTGAAGGGCTTCCTGATCCAGGAAGTGTGCAACGGGTGCACAAGATGGTTTTGTGTCAAAGCCTTCTCACCCCACAGCTGTCATCTGTTCCTTAAGCAGAAGCTGTGACTCCAAGACAACTTTTGAATTGTGCATCAGTCCCAAAGAGGGAAGTGCAGTCTCATCCCATTCAGGACTAAAAAGAAACATCCCCAGCCTCAGGAGGTTCAGAAATCATACCCACCCAGTCTTGTTAGGGATGAGCTTAAGCCTTCCTATACTTCCTACTTCCCACAGCCTCCAGACACTCAGACAAGATCTTGACAATGCCACTTGGGGGGGGGGGGGGTCTGTGGTCAAGATATATAATTTGCATACTGATGGTACCTGATTCTCAATCAACAGATGACCTTAAACAGAGGAGACAAGAGTGTAGAGCCCTAAGGAACTTCACACACTAGGGGCCTTGGGATCAATCTCTTCTCTCCTGTCTATGCTAACTGCATCCAATCAGAAAAAGGAGAAAACACCACTACTTTGTGCCTACCATTGTCAATCCCTGCAGGCAGGTCCAAAGATGGAGAGAACATGGAAGATTACCTTGACGGAAATATGCAGGAATCATTGCTTAGGCAAAAGAGGCTAAACATTTCTAAAGCCTAGAACAATGAGATAACATTTGAAAGCGGCATAGGCTGATGTCTCTCTAATTCACAAGTATAAGAAGGAGGAAGAGGTATAGCAGAAGGAGACTTGCAAGATTCTATTATAATAACCAGTCTCCATAAAAGCAGTGTTAGCCTTCATACAGAGCTAAGTTTTTGGTCTGGTCTATCTAATGGGACTGACAGAAGGATACCATGGTTGATGGTGTCAAAAACTGATGAGAGATCAAGAAGAACCAGGATAGTTGCACTATCCCCATCCTAGCTCCACCAGAGGTCATCAGCAAGCATGATAAAAGCTGTCTTCATATTATGTCTGGGCCTGAAAGAAGTCTAGATAAATCACGTCTGTTCAGGACCCTGAAATTCTTCAACATACCATATACAATCTCAGATTGTCCTTATTAAAACACATTTAAATAATACTTTTTTGAGGTTCCTGTATATACTGTTAACTATTGGGGTGGGGGAACTAGATACTACTTAACACATAAGAGGATTGCCATCATGGCCCCAATGTTTGTCAGAATATGGGGAGAAAAGAAGTGACCATTTTTTCCCCACTGCAGTTTCAGTGATAATGAACCTAAACAAAACTTAATTAATCTCTGAAAGGGAAACTTTCATTGGCCATTATCAATCATGTGCATGGATGGGTAGGAGAGTTTCACTGGCTCCATGGCAATGGGAAAAAAAATTATATGTCTTTTCTCTTTATGTATTGTCTTGGTGAAAATAAACTTAATAATTAATTTTTAAAAAGAGATTCAGCCTTTAGATGATTCCTGAAGAAGATTGTAACTGTACTATCTTTGCAAACCAAAGATCCAGGTTCAATCCTTGACATCTCTCTTTCTGTCTTATACCCAGGAGAGTTGCTACCAGTCATGGCTGACAGTATTGAGCTAGATGGACCCAAGGATTTAATCATCTATCTATCTATCTATCTATCTATCTATCTATCTATCTATCTATCTATCTATCTATCTATCATCACATCTTTTGAGAAGAGGCTACAATCTGCCATGTAGCATACCTTGTCCTTTTCTAAAACAGCAGCTCTGAAAGCAAACCTGTTGCCAGCTGTTTATAGGAGATTCTCATTTCTCTCATCTGCATAGTTGCCCCACATCCATAGATCACTTGTTGGAAGAACTCTGCAGCTGCTACTCTCTGTCTTCCCACAAAAATAAAGCATCATCAACATGCGGGATGTGAACATTTGTGCGGTATGGCTTTTCATTTTTAATGGAAACAGCAAAGATCGATAAAGCTCAGAAGAAGAAGGTAACGGCTGTAAGCAGCCTTGTACTGAGGCTGTAATCCTGATGAATAATGTTGCTGTCATAACAGCAGGGATAATTTAATGCTGACACTTAGCAGCATGATAAATAGCTTGTCAGACATCGGCAGTGACAGAGTCAAGTGAAACTGGCCATGACAAGTTCTGAAATATTAATCTTCTACTAGACTGTGACTGTGTTGATGGGGTAGCAGTGTATGGCAGACCAGGAGGGGAGACACTTAGTAATATAAACAAATGTACTTTTAAAGCAGAATGTTTTGATCACTTAAAGGTCCCTACCTCTCAAAATACTGTTGCTTGGCTTTCTGTACCAGAAGATGATTACCTTATTTGCTGCAGTAAACATAGTTTTGACCTAACTCTTTTACATTGTCATTTATTCTAGTCTGTGTGGGCTGATTCTTGATGTGAAAAGTAATTTTCAAAATTTATATCAGCCATTGATCTTCAGAACAAATTCATGAGGTCTGGTTCATTTCCTGCTTTAGAGATGATGAGAGTTCTGACTGAGCTACAGTAACCTTGCCCAATCCTATAAATTGAGAATTGGATAGGATTCCCATATCCATCAAAGATCAAAGTTCTGACTAGTGATGCTGCTGAAGCCTGCAATTATTTATCTATTAAATCATTACATTTATAAATGCCACCTACCAGGTACAACAATGTACAAAAAGCAATGTCAGTTAAAACCAGTAAAGCCAAGGCATTAGACACATAAAAAAATGGTCATAGCTATGTTGGTTCATGGGAAAAGATGATAGTTTCCTCCAGACATTTTTGCCAGCTGAGATTATACAAATTTGGGGGATACAGAGGAGCAAGAAAGCTCAAAGGCCAGGTTCAAGCCATGAGATCAATAGTTCAAAATTCAGTCCAAGGTGGAGGTTGTGGAATGAATGCAGAGGCAGTGTTGGATCTTGATATCAGATTATACCTAGCTTTCAGGGAGAAATGAAATGGTTTATTTCAGGTCTTTACCAGGCCAAAGCCCCTGTCGGTATCACCAATGGCAAAACATAAATGGGAATTTTTAATTTTTTTTTTTTTTGGCCTTCAAGTCAGTTTTGACTCCTGGCGATGGCCTGGACTAGTCTGTGCAGTTTTCTTGGTAAGATTTTCAGAAGTGGCTTGCCATTGCCTTCTTTTTAGGCTGGGAGAGAATGACTGGCTCAAGGTAGTCCAGCTAGATTCATGCCTAAGGTAGGACTAGAACTTATAGTCTCCTTGTTTCTAGCCTGGTGCTTTAACCACTACATGTAACTGGCTTTCTTAAAGGGGAATTAATGGTCTTTATGTTTTTTTGGAACTGAGAGAATAATCATTACCTTTGTTCCTGAAGATTGGGGTGTAATACGATACCAATAACAATGTGTATTTTCTGTAATTGCATCTACAGTCCACAGGGTTGATGTAACTAAGCCACCAATATTTCCATGACAGTCGCCCACTAAAAAGGAAGCACGTGCAATCACAATTAAATTGGAGAAAGATGTGGCATTGTATATGCTATTCTGATCCATGGAGCACAAAATAACACCATATTTTCCGTGTCACAAAGCCAAGATATACAGTAGTGAAGGACATAAATGAATTCCAACCGTACTTCCTGATCTTTCATAAACTTTCAACTGAGTTTATACTAGGCTTGCAACTCTGAAAGACAGATATACATATAGATATATTGTAGGCCTAAGACTAAATATACCACAATGCAATAACAAGTTATCATACTGTTCTGAGTATGCAGCTCTATTTGGAAAGCATTTTAATGCTGGGATTGCTGAAGAGATTATGATTTCTCTTAGGTAAACATGCACACAACCTCATCCTGCTTGACTGTAGAGATAATTTGCTTAATCCAAGGAATAAAATTAATTTCCTAGCTGAACCCCTCTTGGCGGGAAAAAAAAAAGAATTTGATATTACATAAAGATCTCATATCTAAATCTCACAAACATAACTGATAGTGTTATTAATCAAGAGAATGTATAGTTGACCAAAATACATACAGGCATTTATACTCCGATGGAAGTTTTCAACACTTTGTAAACCTGGATTGACAGTTGCTAACAACCAAAGTAATTTTTTTCCCCAGTTGTATTGATATAATTTATTTAAACGTGCATACCTTTTCCTTTTGCAAGTGCTATTATGAAACAAATGCAGGAGATAAAACACAAAATGCCTTACAAATTAAGAATTAAATTAATTCTTGGGACAAAGTGATTTCAGAGCCGCTTCAGGCCTATTTTTTGTTTCTATATGAAGAATTTCTCAAATTTCTATGAGGATTTTAGACCAAGATGTATGTTTTCTTAATGTAGTTCCATGATAGAAATACATTTATAAATAGCTATTATATTTCCTATTTATATATACTCCTATCATGATGAAAGTCTTTAATTCACTTTCTGAATTAACTATGTATGACTGGCTGGTACAATGTGCAGTATTCCATGCTTGGAATAGATTTATTGAATTTGCCAATGTGGATTTGAAATGATTTCATTTGTTTGTTTGTTTTTATTTGTATTAGAACAGATGAAAAGTCATACATTTCTATCAGGGTTTTTTTTTCTTAAAAAATATATACAGAAGAAACAGTTTTATTTCTCTCTTCCTTGCCATTGTGTGGAAATACCACAAAGGAGAGATTGCAGGGTTCTTTTACATAATTCTGTTCCCTTATATTAGACTTGGTTATTGTTTCATATGAATGAAGATCAAATATTTCTCAAGAAGAAATGTACAATAAAACTATAATTATTGTTATCTGTGTTGATAAATATGTATCTATCAACACATATAAAAATAGTATTTCATTCACAGACATGTTTTTTAAAAAAGGATATTGGGGGATGGATTGTGTGCGCACGTGTGTGTGTGTGTGTGTGTGTGTGTATAAGAACAAAAATAAGTTGTCTTTCAAAGTTACATTTTGAAAGCCTTAATGCAATAAGCAGGAAAGGAGCATGCATTCCTAATAATAATAAAATAAAATAAAATTCCAGTAGATTCAATGGGATTTACTCTTACTAAGAAGATAGATTACAGGCAAAACTTAGCCTAAAACTAAAATTAATCATGAAAGTACAGATTGCAACTCATAAAAATTCTGTGTCTGTTATTACCAAGAAGTACTGAAACTAGTCCATGCAGCATATCTTTAACAAATGCATACAAAGCCCCAGAAATAAAGGCAACATATTAGTTACACTGAACTTAGTGCAAGGCAGGAAAGGTTAAATTTGTAACACTAAATACTGTAGCTAAACTGGAGGAAGGAAATAGGATTGAGTAGATAAGTGACAGGTAAGTAGTAGAGATTCGAGGAAGAGACAGGAAGCTCTTCCTGGGCCTTCTAGATTATACTATAACCAGCCCTGGCCCTTAAAAGTCATGTAGTAGCAGGGTGTTAGAAGGGAGGGAAAAGAAGGTAGTTTTGAAAAGGAGGCCAAAAGCTAGGTCAGAAACATATATATGGCCTTTGGGTGCAGGAAGACAGATGAGGGAGAATAGAGGGTTGGAACCATCAGGATGGGGTGACATACTCTGCTGGCAGAAGCTTTGAGTAAGAAAGAAGTAGAGGGGTGCAAAGAATTCTAGAGCATCTGTTGTCAGTTCAGCCCATGCGGAGGATAAGAAGATGGAAGTTTCACCCATGAGGGAATCATGCAGTGGACTAACTAAGAATTAATTGAAACGTGGATAGTCAAGAGGAGGAAAAGGAGACTGGATTCAGATGAGATAGATGGGAAGAAGTCCAACCTATGAAGGTGGAATCAAGATGCCAGAAAGGATGAGGAAAAAACAGCTATGTGAGACTCTATGCAGAGACTGTGGCATTGTAAGGGACGGGGAGAGTTGGTTTGGTTTAGTATGTCCAGTTTAAAGAAACTGCTCAGTCTACTATGTGAGAAGGCAACTGCTAACTCCGAGCAAGCCTTTGTGCCAACAGAGAGGGATTCATTCCCTGTGAGTTCAATAGAATAGAGTTTGCTAAAGTTATTGTACTAACTAGTCTGGAGTTACTAGAGGAAACTGGAGTACTGGAGTATACTGGAGAGCCAGTTTGGTCTAGTGGTTAAGGCTCCAGGCTAGAAACCAGGAGACTGTGAATTCTAGTCCCCCTTAGGCATGAAAGCCAGCTGGGTGACTTTGGGCCAGTCACTCTCTCTCAGCCCCTGACTGTTGCTTAATGGATCAACATTCAATTGATTAGGAAAAAAAAAAAGGACTCTGCACACGCGGGAAAAATGCTATGATGAAAAAAAAAATGTATTAACTAGTTTTAATGATATAAATAGAACATGTTAAAAACTCACAACTAGAGATGGGTTATTCCTCTTATTGGATGCTTTAAAAGGGAGGGAAATTGCCCTTGAGGGCTTCCTTGCTGCTGGTGAGCAGTTTGGCCGCTGTCATGTCTAAAAGAAATTCTACAGGAGCTAAAAAAGATTAGGTTTGGAAAATCTCTAGACAGAGATCTCAGCTCTCAAAGTTGGGACCAGTATACTGCATTGGAGCAGAGCTTATGTAAGCATGGTCAAGGCAATTCAAGCATGCCAGTTATCTATATATGTCTTATGGGAATTATATTTCAAGCACATATACTGTATATGAGTTACAAAAAGGGTCTGGGAAATAGAGAAATCGAAGACATTTTCCTGAAGATGTCTTGAGCATCCCACACAGGCACTGTCAGTGTACACATTCTAAGTATGCACAAGCATGCACACAGAGAATGTACATATTTAACCTCAAACCTAGAATTAATATCAGACTTGCCATAAGAGTGTGTCTGGAGAAGTCTTTAAGCTCAGCATGAGTGATTGCCAGCTCTTCGGATTTGCATTCCAGTCTCTCAGCCAAGTTTTTGCCGGTGATCCAAATGTAATAAAGTTATCCTTTTGTCTTATTAATCGGAGAAAATAAGAACATTAGAACAAGTAGGAATATACTTTTCAGTATATTGTTTCAGGCTACACCTACCCCAGGGATTAAATTACATATCCATTTATAGATAATATTCATCAATACAAGTTTTAATTAGAAAAAGAAATGATTGTGTTGCTGTAAACATGTTGCCCTTCTGTTTATTTTAGAAGAGCATTTTAGGTCAACTTTGACATTCTTCCTTAATTAGGCAGCTCAAGCCCTAGGTGTAATGATCTGTCCATAGCTTTTGCAAATTGATTTATCCTTCAATGATAGCTACTGCTGCTGACTTAAATGTCAGATAGAAATTGCTTTATTTTGCTTACGCTCCTTGCTTGCTTTTTGTTTTTTATTACATTTCAGGGAAACAAAGATTTGCTATAAGTTTAATTCAATTGTGAGAAAAGTTTACTAGGATCATAACAATTGTGCTTCCATGTTAACTTTTGGAAGCATTTAAAATGGGGAGAATGAGTATATGCTGTATTACTAAACTGGCTATTTTAATTTTTTTTTTTCCTAAAGGAGAATAGAGAAGGGACATGGCAGGAATTGGATGTGAACAAAATGGGAAAAAAAAAATTAAGCACCTATCTAAAGATGATATACACATATAATAAGAGGATAGATTTTAGTAAACAACGTATCAGGCTACATTTATCCAAGTTGCTTTACATAACGGGGTTTAAAAAAAAAAAAACTTCAGCCACACACAATGAAAGCATCAGAATTTCAAACTGAGACCCAACTTTAGAATAGAAGCATATGACAATATTTATAATTACATTATTCCATACATTTTCACTCTTAACGAAGTTTGGTTGTTTTGTTCCCTGTTCTTTAAAATTGCTTACATTTCATTATTTATATGTTAAAATGACCCTTGTTTTTGTTAGCTGCTTTTGTTTTTGTATGTGTCTTCTTCCTTTTGTTTCAGTTTTGCTTCTACCTACAACAGCAACAACATTCTTCATGGTGTCTGTTTGCCGGTAGCTTCCATTTTATTTTCACAGAATTCTTCAGAATTGCAAGGTAATTAGAACCTGGTTTCCAGTTAATTCCAAGGCCAATTATTTTAAGCTGCAAAGTAATCAAGAGAGGTTATAATGCTATAACAGGTAAGTTCTAGAGTAGACTTCCTCTTCCTCAGTCTGGGCACTCTCCAGATGTGTGGATTTCAGTTTCTGGAATTGCCTCTCAGATGGTTATTCCCGGGAAATCTGGAAGCTAATGTCCACACATCTGGAGGACACCTGGGTTGGAGAAGGCTGTTCTAGAGATGTTGTCACGACTGTACTTGTGTCCAGCTTTAATTTCTATTAATTAAGAACTGCTCTGGAATAAAACATAACACAAACATTTCATTGGTGAAAGACAACTTTCTGGTGGAGAAATGCGTGTTTGGATTCAATCCCATATTTTAAAAGCTAGGCAAAATAAGATGCAGGACCTAGGCTAATTCTATAATAATAACCTATTCATTACTGATAAATGTGACACTCAGCTGAAGCTGAACATGATGATGGAAATAAATTATTAAAAGTGAGGATGATACTCAGTAATAGGCTATTAATGTAAAAGAGTAACAGCTATATTTCACAGGTAAATACAGGGAAGATTCACTTCCACAAATATTGTCAATGTTTGAATGATCCTTTGAATCATATCTGACAGCATATGAAGTTTAGTGTTTCCAGTCCATTAATGCTGTGTTTTTATTAACTAATGAAAGAAATAAAAAAATAAAATTACTTTTGTTCATGGCATTCTACTCTGATTTTAATGATAAGGTAGAAATTACACAATATTTTTTAATGTTTTGAAAAGGCAATAGAGATTTTGCTGATAGTTGACAACTTTGTGTACTGCTGACTTTCCTTTGGAGATTCTTGGAGAACATAACAAACATCACATTCTAGAGCTTTTCTTCACTGAAGAATATAAACAGTAATATTTATTTAAATAAATCAGGGCAATAGGTTTCAAGTGGTCCAACAGCCCCATTCTTGTGATTCTCAGCAGCACCAAATCTCAGTTTCAGATTGCTAATTTTTGAAAGAATAAGACATAAAATAGATGTATTAAATCTTTGGCAGATTAAAAGGTGGAAAGATTTGGCAATACCTACAGTGAAGGAATGGTTGGTTGAAGATGATAGAAGTGTTGAGATGGCCAAACTGACCTGTTTGATTAGAGAAAAAACAATATCTATGCTTATTGCTGACTGGAAACCCCTTATGGAGTTTTGCGTAAAACAGACAACTTATGATCTATGGTTTTGACGTTTAGATAGGATAGATTATAGAAAGAAGAAAGACGTAAATCTACAATTGTATTTATAACTGCTATAAAGATTGAAAGCCACTTCTTTATATCTTTTTTCTTTCTTTTCTATTTTTCTTCTTTTCTTCCTTTCTTTCCTTTCTTTTTGCACTTTAGCCTTTTCTTTTATTTCTTCCTTTTTCTTTTGTCCTTTTTACTCTACTGTGTTAAGTTTTACCCCTGTTTTTAAAACTTTCAGTAAAATTATATTCTTAAAAGCCTTTGGCACATTAAATTAAATTACTTTATTAAAATGCCTGTGCAAAACCTAGTTGTAAACAGACAAACCATTTCTTTCTACTTGTCTATCTGCAGGGGCAAGGAAAGAAATCTCTGTCATTGGTTTTTGTATCTTTCACCAATAGCCATGGAATAACCATGATTATAATAAACCAATGGTGTAAAATCAATACATTTTATTTACCTGTGACACACTATATAAGAGCTATTCAGAATACAGAATATATACGTTTTAAAGGATCTTAATGCTGAAATAAAAAGAGATTGAGAAAATGGCAAAAATTGCTAGGGCTGTTCAAAACTCTGAAAGTCTGCTTTGCTTCAATGATGCTTTCAAAGCATATCATGAAGCAATGTCTGTCTGCTCCCCGCTTCTAACAAAGGAAGGATCCACATGATCTCTCTTCAGTTCTGAATGCTTTTGAATGTCCACTGCACAAGTGCAAAATCGTCTTCCAGAACTTCCTAGCCAGTGATTGGAAGTGGCAGAAGAAGCTTTTTTGTACTCACAAAGCTCAGACAAAAGTTTCTTCTAGCTATCAGAACCATGGAGAACTATTGAGACAAAGTAAGTTTCCTCTTTACTTTGTCAAGGCTAATCCAAACTGCTTTGCATGGGCTTAAAAGTGATGTATATGATAGCATAATACTTATTCATAACAATAAGAACTATGGGTCTGTGCCTAAAAATTACAACTCTGTGTCGTCTTCTCCCCTCTGAAAGTATAGTACAATGGAAGTCTTTTCTGATCATTATGCTAAACATTTCCCTGCTGTGATCAATGTTGCTGGGTTCATATTTCACACTATGCCATAATATAATGTGACTGGTTTGATTTAACAGCATACTAATCCAATCCAGTTTTGGTGCATTCTATAAAACTTGATTTAAAATATCATAGATTAATGTAGAGAATTAAGCAGGTCATTATATCAATATATTAAACATTACAGAAAAGGAAGGAAGGTTTTAGGCCAAGTTTCCTTTCCTGTGACAATAGAGTCCTATAGTAATATTTTCGAAAGGGAAATACCAGAAACTGTTGGAAAATAACAACCCTAACTGATACATGTTGATTCAGAAGCAACAATTTGTGATACCCTAGATACTGATGTTGGCATCCCTAGGAAGCATAGCCAATAGTGAGGGATTGTGGGAATTGTAGTAGGGGCAACTTCTGTGTTAGGTCATGTAAGCAGTCAAGCAGACTCTGCCAAAAATAAATGCAAAAAGCTTTTACAACTGCAAAAAAAATTTAAATAACATTTTATTGTCTATATCAATGGCCATAATGTGGTGAAGGGTCCTTAGAAAGCTATGGCATCAGAAATGGATAACACCAGAATATTTAAAGTGCAATGAGTTCAGAAGAATGAGGCTTATATTCCAGGTTTGCATAGAAGCAAGATAATCTGAAAACAAAGTTTCTTTCAAATAACCAAAGCTATAACAGCCTTCTCCAATTTGGACATCCTCCAACGTGTGGATATAAACATTCAGAAAACTGCTGATGTTCAGAGATCTGGAGGTTCCTAGGGAAGATTGCTCTAAAACAGTAATCAGTAAAAGCACACCACAAGAAGGAGGGAGGGAGGGAGGGAGGAAAGAAGGCAGGAAGGCAGGAAGGAAGGAAGGAAGGAAATGTATACTGTATATAGTTCTGCAGAATTATAAACCAAATATTGAAGTGTAAATGTCACCTGCTCATTTATTACTGAAGTATGGGACTAAATTAAATTAAAGTATATAGTATTATGATCCACAGTTCTCTTTAACTTGTCAAAAATAAAATCGAATCCAGTGTGGACAGCTCAGTGTAGTCTTCAATGAATGCTAGGAAAAATGCATCGATAGTCTTTATAAGACAATAAATTTTCAGCGGGTTCATGTTGAAATGATTTGACAAGGGCAGCATGTGTGTCCCTGGTTAGAAAGATTGGAACCTACTTATAGAAACCTAAATTGAATTGATTTCGAACTCCCCTTATCTTAAAATGTTTAGAAATAGGAAAGTTTTTATGATTTATTTCTTGAAAGCCATAAAGTCCCTTGCTGACAAAATGCTGCTGCAATGCATGCCTGTTAACCCCATGTTCAGTCAAGTGGCTGTAAATCCATTCCTCACCCCCACAAACATATTTAGAACTAAATGAAATAACATTTCTGTCCATAATCCTGACTTGTGTATATGAACTGTAATTGTGTGTATAGTGCCCCAGAAATAAATTCAGTAACCAAAGCTG